>NW_007730780.1:168618-181295 GCF_000696425.1 Galeopterus variegatus | reverse complement strand
ACAAGTGTAGATGCTATATATTTTAGTAATATAGATTATAAACTGAATAGAGAAGAAACAGAGATATTAACAAAAGAGTCCCTTCACACACACACAAAGCACCAAGTTAATATAGTTTAAAAGGGAAATTCTATTAATGAATTCATTGATAAACCAATGCTACTTAAACTATTACAGAATATGAAGTAGTCAATATTCCCAATAGTTTAGGGGAAAAGTATATCAGGGTGACAACAGAAGTTTCCATAGATTGATCCATATATAGTATGACAAATGACATATACACAGAAATTTTAAAATATTAAATAAAATATTAGTAAATATTGCATCAACACAATAAAATATTATACCACTGTCAAGTGCCCTTTATGTCAGGTATGCAAGTGTGACCCAGCATTAGGAAATACATTAATGCAATTAATTATACTAATCAAAATAAGGAGAAAATGATGTAATCATGTTTAAAAATGCAAAATTGAACTGGAAGAATTCTACAGAAATTTATGTTTATAAAACATTCAATCAATAAAGAATTGGTGAAAAATATTTCTGAATAAACTGAAAATAAATTTGTACAAATGAGAGAAATTACAACACATGTTTAGTAGGAAGATTCAACAATAGAAAGAGGTCAATAATTCTTTAGTAAATCTATAAATTGAATTTGACCCCAATGTAAGTACCATCTGATTGTTTTGTATAGATAGAAATTTTATCAAGAATAATGAACGTGATACTTATTATAAGGATATTTTAGTAAGGACTGTGTGAGTTAGTTTAATTCAAACTTACCCTTATTTTTCTTAAGCACCTTTTGGATGTCCAATCAAAATACCGGGGATAGTGACCTTTTCCTCGCTGGGCTCTGAATGGCAATATTTGTTTCTCCAGATCTATGACACTGTCAAAAGTTCTTAGCAATTGGTAATGAACTTTGGTTAGTTTATCAGCCTTTCTCAATTAGCAAATGCCTCAGAGGTATAAATATTACAAAATATTAATTTTATCTCCTGGGTTTTCCCTTCTTTTCAGGAATTTGTTTTATCAAGTCTTTTCTGTTTTTGTAGCTCTTCTATCTCTTCAAAAATGTTTTAAATTTCATCCTTCCTTTATAGTTGTTTTCAGCAAAAGGGCTGTTCTGACACTAATCAACCACTGACAGAAGTAAAATATTTTTACTTACTACAAGTATTTTCATATGTGTAGAGTGATGAGCAACAAAAAATTTTAAACAGACAACAGAATCCAAATGCTCTATTATAACTACATTCCTAGAAATTTATGAAGCATTGCTTCTCTTATTTAACAAAGGACACAGCCACCAAGAATTCTAAATTACAAATGTTAGATATAAAGAAATTCAACTATACAAGAAAACCATAGGCAACAATGTAAAATGGGATGCATTTTCCCTTGTGTCTTTTTACTTCCTTTTTCTCCATTTTTCTCACGTTCCACTTTCTTTCTGCTGAGGACTCTGTACTGTTATGTTTCCCTATACATTCTTTTAGAAATCCTCCAGTAATACTAATTCAAACTAAGACCCATGAAGAGGACAGTGATAGACACCAAGAAATTACAGACAAATTACATAACTTCAGGCACTGGGAAAAGATTATGCAATGAATTTATAAATTAAATCTTGTTACGCAATTCCTTTTAAAGCTAATGGTTTTGGTTTTTACTCAAAATAATTGGTTTGTAATAGTTCCAATCATCATTTGTTTCTTCAATGTTTTAATTGCTATAAGCTTTTTTCCTAAGGTATTCCATGTTAATGCTCAGTCTTCTCCCTTCATTTCTTGATTTAGACCTTTTTATAACTACTGTATAATTTATATAAATAATGCAATCTTCTGTACATTATAAAAATAATATTAATTGAAACTAAGCTCATCATATATTTTACACTTGTTTTGCTTCCTCTGGAAACTTTAATAAATGTTGTATTTTCTGGCAATAATGAATCAATTTATTTTGATTCATCTTTCTGGATACAGTAATAATATAAATGCAGAAACAAAATTAAATATAAATTAGAAGCAATGTAAAACAAATTTTATGAGTAATACTGAATAAAATATAGACCTGAGTATTTCTTAGCTATTTGAATATCCTAGTACAGCTCATAAAGGAGGAAAAAAATTAATTCCTTTGGGATAGGAAGAATACGAGTAAAGATCAGAGATATCTAGAATCTTGACATTGTTTCTCATCTTCAAAATGAGGGGCTGGCAATCTATGATACTTAGGCCAAATTTATCCAGATAACTGCTTCTCAAGAAAGTTATGTTGGAACATAAACATACCATTTCTTTTGCCATTTTCTATGGCTGTTTTAGTGCAGATTTGCATAGTTGTAGCAGAGATGATCTGGCTTGGAAGCATAAAATATTTCCTATGACCCTTTACACAAATTCTGTTCACCCTGCTCAAGACCTAGGGATTCATCCCTTTAGAAAATAATTTCAAGTTTTACTTTCAGAATTCATCTGGCAAGTTAAAACAACATGCATATACCTGAACAAACTCTGAGTAACAAAGTACATGTGTTAAATTTTGACATCTTTTATTGTTATGTAAAAAAAATCTAATTTCATTCAATATTACTATCACAATGTGAAATAGTATCCTGAGAAATATAAACATCCAGAAAATCTCACTTTCCAGTTAGGAGGGTCAATTTTTTCAAATGACAATTTTAAGGCTGTGGTGGTTGTTTATCTGTAGAGAAATCATGTAAGTTTAACTTAGGAATCAAGGTTCTCGCTCTTCAACTTGCCAGCAAAAGCGATCATTCATTAACACATGTCTACACATCACCTATCTGTAGTATAGCAGAATTTGGTGACAGGTTTACATTTAAAGCAATGGACTTCTAAGTAACATACAAACCTAAAATGAAAATCCACTTGCCAACATAAGTTGAGGTTTGGAGGCCTGAATAATTAAGTTACTTAACTGAAGATGTTCTGGGAGCTGTGATTTTGAAAGACCCTTTTGATCTATCTAGGTGATTGCTGACTGAGTCACACAAATCAAATTTATGTCTTTACGATCAAAATATGTTATGGGGCTTCTCACGATAAGGTAAGCTTCAGCATTACCCAAGAGTGTTTTAAATGCTCACACCTGGACCTAATTCCCCTGCCCCTAGACGTGGTTCTTAAAATCAATGTGTAACAAGTTTCACAGGTGATTCTGATGCTCTTGGAGGATTGAGAACCACTGATTATAAATTTCTTAGAATTAAAATCCTTTAAATTTTTGCAGAGGAAGAATTTAATGACAAATTGAAGCATTTTCTCTTCAGTTTTAATGCAATTTATATAAATACAAAAAAAAAAAAAGGCAGCTTTTATCAGGTTACCCTAACCAAAAGACCCTTGAGCTCCTCTACTATCTTTTTATGCTCCAACAGACAAAACACTTCTTAAAAATCAAAAAAAGACCGTGCTCTTTAAAAATAATTGAAACCCCATATGTAAAACTGATAAAAGCCTAGAGACTATGATTAGAGGCAGGACTAAGCTCTGGATCCAAGCTTACTTGACCCCATGTTTTAGTCTGTTTGTGCAGATATAACAGAACCCCTGAGACTGGGCAATTTGTAATGAACAGAAATTAATTTTTCTCACAGTTCTAAAGGCAGGGGAGTCCAAGATCAAGGCACCAGCATCTGGTGAGGTCCTTCCTCCTGTGCCCTCAGAGAAGAAGAATGCCATGTCCTTCCATGGCAGAAAGCCAAAGGGCAAAAGAGTTGCAAAAGGGAGCCAAACTAGCCCTTTTGTAATGGCATCAATCCCACCCATGAGGGCTCCACCCTAACCTCCCAATGATCCCATCTCCTAACACTGCCACAAGGGCAACAAAATTTCAACGTGAGTTTTGGAAGGGACACTCAAACCAGAGCACCTGTACACCTCTCCTCCCCCTTGTATTTTGACCACCCTCAGAGAGTATTTCCTGAAACATACATGATGAGGTGTCTGTGGTGATGCTTTATCTTTCTAAAACTTTTTAAAAGTCATATTTCAGTGTGTCTTTAAGGATGAAATTTTCTAAATGAAGATATATTAAAATAGTTATTTTGTTCATTTAGATTAGCTTCTGTGATTCTTTATTCTGGACTCCAAGAGGGCCCTCATTTGCATGTCATGGTGAAGGAAGCAGCATTAACCTGGCAGGATCTCAAGTTCTACTGATTAGGGACTGGACTGTAGATCAGACAGGGCTGAACTATTTGCCCTTTGCCCCTCTGCTCTTGTTCTCCTGCTTCTGGACATGCCCACAGGACCCTTCTTGCACAAGCCTCACCTCACCTGTGGCTGAGTCCCAAGCATCACATAACCAGAAACATTCCTTGGTCTGGCCCAGGTGGGTCTCTGGTGAAGTGTCAGGAAGGAGAAGTGTTGTCATCTAATAGGTGGGAGCCACACCTGCCATCTGAGAGGCAACTACAGGCTGGTGCACCCTGCTAGCCCCTTTCTCACTCTAGACACTGAAACTATTTCACCTGGACTTGGAGATGGGGCTCAGTTCCCTCTCTCCCTCTATCCAAGCCTCCCCACAACGGATCCCCTTCCATAGTGACCCTTTAACAAATGTGAAGGAGAAACCACTTGAAAGAAAAGGAAAGACACCCCCTAAAAGGCAAGTCAGTCACCCGCCAAAATGAGAAATGACTTGGACTGTTTGTGGGACGCCGGAGGAAAGTGGAGATGTGGACACCAAATCTAGGATATTTGGTTGTGTTTCTTTTGGGAAAGGGGATCAGAAATATCTTATAGTCACCAAAGGGTCTGAGGAAGTTGAGCAATGATCTCCTGGAGCAAGATTCCTCTTGTTCGCCCTCCCACTGGTTAAACAGCCTTGTTAAATGTCCCACTAATACGGATCAGGGTGGACTACTCAGTTCCAGGCACCTGAAGGTGGCCAGTCACCTAAATTCCCTCTGATTCCACAGGGTCAGAATGCAAAACAGAGGAAGAAGAGAACTGATGGAGGAGAGTTTGCATAGGATTGGAGTGATGGGAGCTGCTGTGGGGATGTACCCTGGGGGTCTATGTGGTTTAGTGCAAGACTGAATGCATCTGAGATAGAGGGCAACAGGAGAGGAATCACCATGGGAAGAGGGGAAGACGATGCCCTATAACCACACTCAATTTCTGACACAAACAACAGTCTGAGAATCCTTGCTGTGCATATGTGTACTTTCACTGTGGGGAACTTCACATTTCAGCATCAACATGGAAACTCAGGGCTGAGAGCGGAGACACAGGTGGCACAGGGACAAAATGTGTGCTTACCTCTATCACTACCAAGCAGAGCCAGGTCTTATGCTGGTGTGTAGTACATGAGACAGGTGAAGGAAATGATTTGATGTGATTCCAAGTTGTCAATTGTAGAGAATTTTTCTTATATTAGTCCATTTCTGTTGCTTATAATTTTATACCTGAAACTGGGTAATTTATAAATAAACAAAATTTATTTCTTAGTTTTGGAGTCTTTGAAGTACAAGGTCCCAGGAACACATCTGGTGAGGGCCTTGTGGGTTGGAACTCTACAGGGTCTCATGGCAACCGGGTATCACATGGTGAGAATGGGCTGAGCAAGAGAGCTAAACTTCCCACTGGATCTCCTCATGAAGCCAGCAGAACTATGCCCATTGTAACTCATTACTTCATGAATGGATTAAGCCATTCACAATGGCAATGTCCTCATGATCCAATCTCCTTTCAAAGGCCTCACCTTTCAAATACCATAATTGGATTTCCCACCCTCTTAGCACTGTTACAATGGGGGTGGAGCTTGGGGGGAGTAAGTTTGGGGGGGAGACATTCAATCCACAGCATATATAATCATTATTGTAAAAGTTCTAAATTAAATATCTTCTTCATAAAAATAGAGATAAAGCATTCTTTTCTCAAAATATTTCAGAGTAAAATATTTCAGTTCCCACTTTTTTCTTTAATTGGATCAACACACCAATAACAATAACAAAACCTAGATGAAATATGCAAAACAACTATTTTAAGGTATTGGAGTGCAACCTCTTCAGACAGGATTTGTTGAGGTACAATACATGAGAAAGAGGAAGTCCAATGATGTATCATTTCCACACTCACTGTTTTCAAGCATTTGGAAATTAATACCATGGGAGGCAAAAAATAAAAAATATAGATTCATTTTAAAGTATAAACTTTAAAGGCCCGAGAGTTGTGAAAATAGAGAGGACTTAAAGAACTAAAACTACATAAAGAGAAGAGCACTTGTTAGGAGAAGTGAGAAAACTACACATTCCCCTACCTCAGAGAATTGGCTTAGTTCAGACCCTGAAAATCATAGGCAGAAAGACACTACTGGGAAATAAAAATAAGCAGATGAATGTATGGACATGTGGAGTGGGTGGGTGGATTGAAACCTAGAGAATCACCACACATGGGACTGCTTTTCCCCAAAGGCTATTGTGTGGGGACAGGAGAAGAAAAGCAGTATTATTTCTCAGTCCCACGGTATTTTGAAAATAACATCCAACTACAGAAAGATGCATGCAATAAATTAAGAATGAACCTAAAGGCATGGGGGTCAGATTGAATCTAATCAAAGCTGCAACCCAGCCAAAGTTCATTTCAATTCCTGAGGGGAAGAAAGTTGACGGGTCCTCACTCGAGAGAGAATAGACAACATCTCTGGGTAAAACAAGAATTTCAGTTCCTTCCTTTTTATTAGGCAATATCTCGCATACAATTTTAAAAAACATGATCTGTGTTTGTGTTAGAAACAAAGAAAAAAAGAGACAAGACAAATAAACCCACACATCTTTAGACTGGAGTCAGGAGAAAAGTAATTTATAGTAACTGTAAGTATGTAGTGCAAAATAGAGAAAATAGTAAGAAGTGACTGAAAAGATAAAGAAGTGCACAAGTGCTGAGTTTGACAAGCTATGGTCCATGGGTGGAGGTGTTTAACAAACATTACACATAGAAAACATTTGCAAACTTATAAAAGCAGCCACATAAAATATACAAACTAGAGCACAGAAATATTTGAGGAGGGTGTTGCATATCCCTCAGAAAAACATGGGCTAGATTAATTATAAGCATCTATGTTCTGTTTTCCCATGTTTGAAACAGGGATATTAATAATTTCCAAATGTGTACCCAAGAACGGAGCCTTCTCTTGTCATTCTGGTAGAGAAGCTCCAACTTTATTTCTCAGCCTCTGCATGTATGGAGGGGCTGGGACTCGAGAGACTCATTTCTAGTTGGTGATTTGTAGATTCATGGTCATTGTCACTGGAAAATATGTGCAAGATCAGATTGTCATGGCTCCTTTCTATTCTGCCACCTTTGCTAAACAGTATTCTGCCTGTCCCTAGAAGGGTCAGTGCTTTTTTTTATTACATAAATTAGTGTAAGTATATAAGGCATCCTGAAAATAGGATACTCCAAATGTCTCCACTCTTCTTCCATGTCCTCATTTGTTTTAGAAAAAAGCCCTTGGCAACAAAATTCTATTGCACAGAATGACACTCTGATTCTGATTTCTGGGAAATGTTCACACTAATGTACCCACAATTACAAAGGACTGCCAATTTTTATTTGAATAGATTCATTTCCAATTACTTTAAATATTTTGCAGTATTAAATTTTAAAAGGAGGTAAATTTTACAACATACTGCCTATATTTAACACTGTAATATTTACTTAAAAATTTGCTATGATGGTTGACCTTATGTAAGTATTTTTATCACAAAGAAAAAATAATGAAAAGAGCAAAGGACAAAACCTTTGGAGGGGATAAATGTGTTTATGGCTTAGATGGCATATATGATTTCATGAGTGTAAATGTATCTCTAAGTTGTACACATTAAACATGTATACGTTCTTGTACTGTCAATTACACTTCAATAAAGTGGTTTCTAAATAAAGGAGGCAAAGTTATGTACCATGACATTTTACCTGTTAAGTGTGTGTTTAATAATCGATGTTTCATTTTATCATTGCCATGTACACATATACCACTAATATTATAGTTAGGACATATAATTTTTGTGTTCTACATGTATCAGTTCTATTCAATGTTATTTTCTAATTGGCCCCAATTTATGTGTTTAAAACTGTATAAAAAGCCTAGAATTTTACCAACATTAGATAACATTAGATTATTCAGCAACAGCACTTACTACCTGCATTTCTGCCACTACTAATTGTGTTTAATCTTTGTTACTTATTACAAAATTCTGCATTCAATACTCCCAGATCACTTCAGAATTTTACATTTTATCCTACATGTTTTCAACAACAAATCTTTGGTCAAAATTCCAATTTTTTGCAAAATCATATGCTTAATGGCTTTTTAAATTTTTCTTACAGTTTGACTTTTCAGACATGAAATCTACATGAAGGCTTTTCCACTTTTGTATCAGACTGTTTTCTCCTCAGTGGCCAAATACTGCTATTAACTAAGGAATAAGTAATAACTGAAGAGTTTCCTTCATTCATGACATTGGGAGTGTTTTATACCATGTGAATCCTGGCCTAATATATAAGTGTTACTCTATTAATAAAACAATTTCTCATTGAATAACTTCTCCACTATGAATATCTGGAATTGTCCAAGAGGCTTCATCTACCTAGCAACAAATATTTTCACTTATTTACTGTTTGAGCAGTTACCCCACGCTGAATTTTCTTGTGCATACCAAGACTGGTGTTTAGCTAAATAAGAGTGTACAGCAATTGCAGTTAGGGTTCTTCTCTTGTGGATTTTATTCAATTCTTTAAAGGATGAATTATAAATGAGGTTATTTCCACATTGTTGACAAGCACAGAATTTCTCTGAGATGTGCTTCCCCCCTTTTGTTAAACAGAGCTGTGGATAAAGATTCTTCCATATTCATTTGATTTATAGTGTGAGTTCTCTCATGCTGTACATGATCAGTCCAATGTCTACAGTTTGAGCCACATAGATAAAATACATATGGAATCTCTCCATCTTAAACTAACTTAGGTTGAGTGAAGCAGTAATGATGGCTAAAGCTTCTTCCACAATTACAGACATAATGTTTCTTCAATGTGTTAGTCCTCTAGTGTATTTAGGGGTTGAAGCTATGTCTGAAGAATCGTCCACATTTATTGTCTTTATAGTGTGAGTTCTCTCATGTTGTCTAAGGTTAAAACATTTACTGAAGGCTTTCCCACATAGAGCACATTTATATGGTTTCTCTCCAGTGTGAACTCTCTTATGAAGTCTAAAATTATAACTTCTATTGAAGGCTTTACCACATATATTGCATTCATATGGTTTCTCTCCAGTGTGTGTTCTCTCATGTCGTCTAAGGACAGAAGAGTGATTGAAGGCTTTTCCACACAGATGGCATTCATACGGTTTCTCTCCAGTGTGAGTTCTCTTGTGTCGTCTAAGGTCAGAAGATTCCGTGAAGGCTTTGCCACATACATGACAGTTGTATGGTTTTTCTCCAGTGTGAGTTCTCTCATGTCGTTTAAGCACAGAAGATTCAGTGAAGGCTTTTCCACAAAAATGACATCCGTGTGGTTTCTCTCCATTGTGACTCCTCTCATGTTGTTTAAGGTGAGAACATTGAGAGAAGGCTTTTCCACACAGATGACATTCATATGGTTTCTCTCCACTGTGAGTTCTCTCATGTTGTCTAAGATAAGAACATTTACTGAAAGCCTTTCCACATAGATGACACCCATATGGTTTCTCCCCAAAGTGAGTTCTCTCATGTTTTCTAAGGTCAGAGCAATTAGAGAATGCTTTCCCACATAGATGACACCCATGTACTTTCTCTCTAGTGTGAATCACCTCATGTCGTCTAAGATTCGAACTTTTACTGAAGGCTTTCCCACATAGATGACATCTATATGGTTTCTCTCCAGTGTGAGTTCTCTCATGTTTTCTAAGGTCAGAGCAATGAGTGAAGGCCTTCCCACATAGGTGACATCCATGTGGCTTCTGTCCAGTGTGAATCATCTCATGTCGTCTAAGATTAGAACTTTTACTGAAGATTTTCCCACATACATGACATTCAAATGTTATCTCTCCAGAGTGAGTCTTATTGTGTGATCTAAGGGAAGAACTTTGAATAAAGGCATAACCACACAGATGACTTTCACATGATTTATAGCTAGTGTGTATTTCCTTATGTTGATTAAAGAATGACCAGTCACTGAAAGATTTCCCAAATTCTTTGCTTACACAATGTATCTTTCCCATGTGAGTCATCACATTTTGAGTCAATGTAATATGTTCAGTGAAATCCTCTCCCAAATCATTACATTCAGAAGAATCTTCTTGAGTATGAGGTCTCTGCTTTGGAGAAAGAAATGAAAGACAATTAAAGGTATACCCACACTCATTCAATCCTTTACTCATTTCTCTACATATTAATTCTAGAGTAATCATTCAGTGGTAGATTCCAGTTATGATTGTTCCTGTAATAGTTACATAAACATGGTGTATGACCCACCTGCATGCATAGAGATTTTCTCTTTTGTAGTATCCCAATGGCAGAGCTATATGATTAATTTTTAAGACTTTATTACATTTCAAAGCTTAGCTATAAAGTCATATTTATTCAATTGTCCTATTATAAGATCTCATGTTATGATTTTGACTTCAAGTTAATTTCTTCGCTAAATTCAAACTAACCAAAACTTTCCACAGAAAAAGGCCTTGACCCCTACTTTAAGTACAGTTAAGTAACTGCCAATTTCTAACTTATTCCATTTCAAGGTTTCTATTTGGGAATAAAAGGGTTCACACCCATAATGCTTACCATTGCACCATTCATGGATGTGTCCTTTTTATAGGTGTGTTGCATGGATATCATTTCTCGTTTTATAGGGTAACCTTCCATACCTGAAATAATTTTTTTAGAATGTCATGAAGGGAATGAAAATGTTAAACAGATCCAATGCCCATTTGAGTATGTTTCAAATATTGACACACAAAATGACTAAGTATACTCTGGAAAGTGGAGAATTATAAGACAATTGCTATTTCTAGGACACAAGAAAAAATAAAATGAAGATGGCAAGTACGGGAAGTAAAGAAAGGAAAATATTCAAAGAGGACCATGACAAGGGCCATTATGGGAAAGTTTAACTCCAATAAGTACAAGAATGTTTCCTTCACTAAAGCCAAAGACAATGACTGAAAGACACTTGAATAAAAATTGATACCTGTAAGGTATAATGACAATACCTAAGGAATTTTTCCCATATGCCTTTGCCTACATTTCAGAAACATCACTAACTTAAGAAATCTTCATTTAGTAACTCTTAGGGCCTACTCACTCACTGACCATGCTGCTCCTCTTAGTGAAGCACACAGCTTCTTGGAGCTCACCTGGACTCTGGCCTTGCAGAACACTTATTCCTTCTGAGAGTTCTTTTCCTTGCTCCAAAGGGAAAAGCACACCTGATTTGCAGAGCTGTTTGCCTGTTTGTGGAGAAAAAAGATACATGGATTTTGAGTTTTGTGCTGATAACACACGGTCACCTAGAACAGTGCCGACTAATGAGGAAGGTCACCCAGGGAAGAGTACATTGAAAACAACATCAACAGTCTTTCATGAGCAAAGGTATAACTCCTGAATGTGTTCCCAAAGACATTAAAGACCAATAATTGCTGGTGCCCATGCCTAAGTTCAAAGACAGACTACAGAATCCTCACTATTTTCAATCAGTGAGAAATTACAAGTTTTCAGTGTTTGAATATTCAAAAATAATCCAATAAACACATGCTCCATCAGAACAATCTAGATTCTCTGTGCAAGAGATCCTACAGCAGAATAACAATATTTTAAAAATCAGTACATTTATCTTTCTATTTAAAAACAGTGAGTTGCCAACACTGTTCTGAGTGTCGAAGATTGAGTAGCAAGAAGAACAACACTGTGGTCAGAAAGATTACATTCTACTGGGATAAAAAATTAATATAAGTGAAAAGTAAAGAAACAAATAGCTCTCAGGTAGTTGTAAAAGTCATGAAAGAATCCAGGCAGAGTTTGGAATGACAGGTAGAAAAGCTCTTCTAACACTTGTAGAATGAATTAATAAATCAATGAAAGAATGAATACACACACACACACGCACGCACGCATGCAACAAATATTAAGAGACTCACCAACAGAGACTAGATGACTAATGTTCTCTAGCATCACATCTCTAAACAGCTTTCTCTGGGATGTGTCCAGCAGGTCCCATTCTTCCTGGGTGAAGTCTACAACTATATCCTCAAAGGTCATGGATTCCTAAAACATTACAGACATTCTGCTTCTAGCAGGGCCATCTCTACCAATATTAAGGGGAGCATGGTCAAAGAGACAGGGTGATATGTACAGAAAGTTCAGTATTTGGGATTCTCGTCACATTGTTCTTAGTCTGACCTGGGCATTTACCTGACTTTCAGATATACTTAAAGACATAATACATTATAAATACATAAAACTCCACAAAAAGAAATACTAAGTGTGGCATAACCTGGAGATTTCCCAGTGAACTTGCAATTATAATTCTAGATGCAAATTATAAAATTTACACTTAGAAATTTGTTATTAAAATTCTCCTCTCCACCAACTTTAAGTAAATTCACAGACTCAGCACAAGGCAAGCAGTATCCATGATTTGCCACATTTTTTTTTT
>NW_007730780.1:166129-168572 GCF_000696425.1 Galeopterus variegatus | reverse complement strand
CCGACCCCTCGGCGGGAGCGCCGCCACACTCCCAAGTGGCGCACTCTCCAGTGCGCCACCGGACCGGCCCTGCCACATTTTATATATGACTACAGTTAGGTATTTTCCTACATGACCTCAGTTTCACCAACAAAATAATTTAATGACCTGTTATGAGTTCTGAAAGATCCAATAACCTAGTGTGTAAAGTGCTTCCTATATATCAAATATTTCTCAAATAAAAGTCACATATTATTCACTAAATGACCGAGAACACTGAAACAATATCCAGTATTCTGCAGATTGAACAACTTTTATACAGAACTTGGGATCAGCAGATGCAGCCTCTCATCTCTACACAACTCAGGTGTTCATTATAACAAATAAAGATAAACGGGTTAGCAGCCAAGCCAGGGGCTCTAAAATTTCTATACTGAAGGACAGTGTTATCCTGACCCTTCCCATTGTCTGAGGCCTCCCTTTCTCAATTTTCTCTGGGATTTCCAAACACCAGATATCATTGTTTCTTTTGTTTCTTCAACTTATCTCTATGTTCAAGGGTAAAAAAAGCCTCTTAATTGTTCTGATTTCTACACTTCAAAAATTTCCCCAGGGCCTTAAATTTACTCTATTTCCCATACTCCTTCACCTAAATACACAGCCAAAACTAAGGAAATAAAACTCCCTATGCATTGCCTTCCAGTTATCAAATTTGAACAAAGGTTGATTACACAGAGGAAAAAGTCATGACTGGGGACAAGGGTAATAACTGAGAATTTTAGTTTTGCTTTTTATAAGTTTTTCAAAAAGCACAAATATATTCTATCAAAACTTTTAGAAGTTTAAAATAAGAAAAATGAATAAATAATTGCTCATTGTCTTCTCTGGTCTAACTCCCTTTGCTTTCCCTTCAATGCTGTACAGCCCTCCCCCCAGCACCTGTAACACTGAATTGACCAAGCTCATCTGGTGAACATCTGCCTTCCTACTGGGCTGTAACTTTCTGTTCTCACTTATCTTCATCACTCGCATTCACTACAATCCTAAGCCCATTTCTGACAATAACATGGTTAATGAGTGAATTCTTTGGCCATGAGCTCAACACATTTCACATCTCTTCTGTGAATACACAGCATTAGTAGAGGCTGAATACCTTAGTAAAATCTTGGAAGATTACTTCTTGAATATCCCTTAATCCAACATGACCATTCCAAAACCCCGGGTAATCTTAACTGGAGCCGAGGTCCTTGACCTACTCCTGTGTGCACTTAGAACATCCATGCTAATAGGAAAACCTGCCCATATGCTGGCAACAGAGATGGATATACTTTCAGTACAAAGAGAAATTCCCTACTCACCTGTGATTGCATTATCACTAGCACAGCCACTGGGTTTTCACTCACACAGTCCAAGCGCTAAGGTGGCAAATCTGAGAAAGAAGAAAGAAACCATGGGACTCCAGTCTTGTCCGATTTGTAACTTAAAAATAGCCCCAGCCCAACAAATAAGGACATGCAGTATACTCTAAGAAATAGGAGAGGGTTTCCCTCTTCCAGGGTCGAAAGTAAGAAGACTATGACAACTGATGCTAATAAAAATGAGATAAATACCTTGATTTTAGAGATAAAAATGTGAAAGTCACTGAGTTTTATATGCTGAGTATTATTAGTCCATGGTATTTTGAAATTTTCAAAACCCTCCATAATTCTAAATAATAGGGATCCCCAGCTCATGCCACATGTCAATTTTGGTCTCCACTATCAGGAAAACATAGAATTTCTCAGATTTAATTATTCCTGGTTTATGCACTAGTAGTCACTGGCCAACATCATTCCAACCTCTCTGGAGCCTCACCCTATTCCACCTCTTTCCTACCCCTGGCCCTCAGGATACACTTGTCCTGAATCACTGTCTCCTCCACATGGGGTTTCCAGCAATATCACTCCCCCAACCCTGACTTTTATTCTGCATGGATTCATTTATCATCCAAGCAACATCAGATTACATTTTATAATCAATTCAGTGACACATCTTACAAGAAATGCTTCAAGTTGAAACAAAAGGACACTAACAACATGAAAGTATACACGATATTGTGATTTGTAATGAGAAATATACAGTTTGTTTTTCATCCCCAGTCCTGGCACAGAGCATATAAAACCCTTGTAATTTCCTCAGCAATGAGGGTGCTAGGAGTATCTTTTGTCCTATTTGGTCTTTGACCCTTCCTGGCACAAAGCTCCTAATCATTTGGAATTTCCTGGGTGATAGGAGTGTCTTTTGTTCTGATGAGACTACTCTTGTTGGGCTCCAAAAATAGGGGCTGGTCACTTGAAAGATCAAGCCATGATTTGAAGCTCAGAACTTTCAGCACCCCCACACTCATCTTCCAGGAAGGGGAGGGGGCTGGAGACTGGGTTAATAAATGACTATGCCTATGTGATAAAGCCTCTATAAAAATCCT
>NW_007730780.1:164262-165520 GCF_000696425.1 Galeopterus variegatus | reverse complement strand
GGGCTGGAGACTGGGTTAATAAATGACTATGCCTATGTGATAAAGCCTCTATAAAAATCCTTGCAGACTCTATAAAAATCCCTGAACTATGGGGTTTAGCAAGCTTCTAGGTTAGCAAACTAGAACATACCCACATGCCTGAAGGATGGCACATCCCAACTCCATGGGGATGGACCTCCTAAACAAGGGACCCTGCCAAATCTTACCCTATGTATCTCTTTATCTCACTGTTCATTTGTAATTTTTAAAATATCTTTTGTAATAAATCATAAATAGTAAGAAAATTGTTTTCCCGGGTTCTATGAATTGCTCTTATCAAGCAAATAAAACAAATCAAGCACATTGAACCTGAGAAGAGGGTCATGGGAACCTCCAATTTGTAGCCAAGTCAAACAGAAGTTGTGGGTAACCCAGAAACCTGCTACATATGACTGGTATCTCAAGTGAGTGGCAGTAATAAGGAACTAGGCCCATTAAGGGTTCTACACTAACTCCAGTTAGTGTCAGAATTGAATTGAATTGTAGGGCACCCAACTGGTATCAGAGAATTGGTCAGCAGGAGGGGAGAAAAAACCCATGCATTTGGTAACAGAAGTGTTTTGTGTTGAGAGCTGAGAGTAGAATAAAACTCATTGTACAGGTAAGACTATAGTAAAATTCAGAATGCTCTAATACAGTAATGATGGTGCATGAATCACTTGTAACTCTAGTATAAAAGTTAAAAGACAAAAGTATCAAGATAACTAATATTTTTTAGGATATGTGACAGATACAAGATATAAATTGTGACATCAATAACAAAAAATATAGAAGAGGAGAAATGAAAAAGTTTTGAAATGCAGTAAAGTTAACTTGTTAAAGTTAGCTTAAAATAGACTGTTATAAGATGTTTTTGTATACCTCATGGTAATCACACACACAAAAAAACTGTTGTAGATAAACAAAAAATGAAGAAAGAAATCAAATTATACCATTAAAAAAATCAAATCACAAAAGGAGACAGCAGGAGAGTAAGAATGAAAAAAAGGAACTACAAACTGTCAGAAAATAATCAACAAAATGACAGTAGTTAAGTTCTAACTTACCAATAAATATTTTAAATGTAAATGAATTAATTTAACCAATCAAAAGACACAAAATGGCTAAATAGATTTTTTAAAAGATTCAACTATATACTGCCCACAAGTTACTTACTTCAGCTTTAAAGACACAAATAGGCTAAAAGTAAAGGGATGGGAAATCATATTCCATGTAAATG
>NW_007730780.1:144178-164089 GCF_000696425.1 Galeopterus variegatus | reverse complement strand
AATGACAGTAGTTAAGTTCTAACTTACCAATAAATATTTTAAATGTAAATGAATTAATTTATCCAATCAAAAGACACAAAATGGCTAAATAGATTTTTTAAAAGATTCAACTATATACTGCCCACAAGTTACTTACTTTAGCTTTAAAGACACAAATAGGCTAAAAGTAAAGGGATGGGAAATCATATTCCATGTAAATGGTAACCAAGAGAGAGAAGTGGCTATACTTTCACAGGGGGGAAAAATAGACCTTAAGTGAAAAACTGTTATAAAAGCCAAAGAAGATCATATTGTAATGATAAAGAGGTCGATTCATCAGGAAGACATAATAATTGTAAATGGATGGGAAAAGACATTCCATGCAAATGGCAACCAAAAGATAGCAGGGGGTCACTATACTTATATAAAAACAAAATGCACTAAGTAAAAAAAGAACTATCACAATAAGCACCTAAATATATAGAGCAAATATTAGCAGATCTGTAGAGGGAAATAGAAAGTGAGTCAATAATAGTAGGAGACTTTAATATCCCACTTTTCAAAAATGGATAGAGCATCCAGACAGAAAAGCAATAGAGAAACACTGGAATTGAACTATACTGTAGACTAAATATATCTAACAGACACATACAGAACACTGCATCCAACGGCAGCAGAATACATATTGTTCTCAAGCACACGTGAAATAGATCTCTCTGGTATAGATCATAAGCTAGGCCACAAAACAAATCTTAACAAATTAAGGTTGGAATCCTATCAAGTACCTTTAACAACCACAATAGAATTACAAATAAATAACAAGAGGAAAATTAGAAAATTCACAAATATGTTGAAATTAAACAATACACTTCTGAAGGGTTCAAAGAAAAAGCCAAAAAGAAAATCAAAAAAATATTTCTCTGGTATAGATCATAAGCTAGGCCACAAAACAAATCTTAACAAATTAAGGTTGGAATCCTATCAAGTACCTTTAACAACCACAACAGAATTACAAATAAATAACAAGAGGAAAATTAGAAAATTCACAAATATGTTGACATTAAACAATACACTTCTGAAGGGTTCAAAGAAAAAGCCAAAAAGAAAATCAAAAAAATATTTCGAGAAAAATGAAAACAAAAATACAACACACCAAAACTTATGGGATGCAGCAAAAACTTCTAAGAGGGAAGTTTGTAGCAATAAACACCTAGGTTAAGGGGGGAAAAAAACTCAAAAAAACAACCTAACTTTACACCTCAAAGGAATTAGGAAAAAAAGAACAAATTAAATTAAATTTAGCAGAAGGAATAAAATAATAAAGAGCAGAGCAAAAATAACTAAAATAGGAACTAAAAAATATGCAAAAGATCAATGAAAGTAAGAGTTGGTTTTTGGGAAAGAAATAAAATTGGCAAACCTTCAGTTAGACTAAGAAAAGAGAAAACAAAAATAAAATTATAAATGAAAAAGAATATATAACAATTGATACCACAGAAATACAAAGGATCATAAGAGACTACTACAAACAATTATATGTCAATAAGTTGGATAACCTACAAGAAATGGAAAAATTCCTAAAAACATACAACCTACCAAAACTGAATCATGAAGAAACAGAAAATCTGAACCAACCAATCACAGGTAAGGAGATTGAATCACTTATCAAAAACCTCTCAACAAAGAAAAGGCTAGGACATGATGGCTTTACTGGTGAATGCAAAAATTTAAAGAAGAATTAACTCCAATCCTTCTCAAACTCTTCCAAAAAAATAAACAGGAAGAAACACTTCCAAACTCATTTTACTAGTCCAGAATTACTCTGACACCTAAGCTAGATAAGAACAATTCTGGGGGCGATGGGGGAAGTCCAATATCTTTGATGAACATATGTGCAAAAACCTTCAACAAAATACTTTCAAACAGAATTCAACAGCTCATCAAAAGAATAATACACTAAGATCAAGTAGGATTTATTCCTGGGATGCAACAATGTGTCAACAATATGCAAATCAGTAAATGTAATACACCTACCACATTAACAGAATGAAGGGTAAACTCATGATCATCTCAAAAATGCAGAAAAAGCATTTGACAAAACTCAATATACGTATGTGGTAAAAACTTGTAACAAATTAAGTATAGAAGCAATGTACCTAAACACAATAAAGGCCATATATGACAAGCCCACAGCTAGCATCATACTGAATGGTGAAAGATGAAAGTTTATTCTCTAAGATCAGAAACCAGACAAGGATACCCACAACCACCACTCCTATTCAATACAGTACTGAAGGTCCTAGCTAGAGCAGTCAGGCAAGAAAAAGAATAAAAAGCATCCAAATCAGAAAAGTATTAAAAAATTTTTGCAGATGATGTAATTTCCTATATAGAAAACCCTAAAGTGCACCAAAAATCTGTTAGAATAAATTAATTCTGTAAACTCGCAGGATACATTTCTATGAATTTTAATACATGCACACAGGGACTTCAAAAAGTTTGTGGAAAAACAGATTTAAAACATAATATTAATCTTTCCATAAACTTTCTGAAATACTCTCATGTAGTTTCTTATGACAGCCACCACAATCAAGACACAGAAGTTTCATCACTACCCAAAGTTCTCCATACTATCCTTTTGCAGTCATACCCTCCCTCCACCTATAACTATCACTATTTTTTCTCTCTTCAGGAATGTCATAAATATGTAATCTTTGGCTTCTTTGACTTAAGATAGTGCCTTAAATTCATCCAATTTGCTGCATGTGTTTATTTTTATTCCTGATTAGTATTTCATTACAACAATGTACCACAGGCTTTTTATTTATTCACCCAACTGGAGAACATTTTGGTTGTTACCAGTTTGGGGCAATTATTAAAAGAATTGCTATAAACATTGTACAAGTATGTAAGTATTTGTGTAAATGTTAAGTTTTCCTTTTTCTAAAGTAAATACTTAGAAATAGGTTTGATGGGTATGTATCTTAGTCCATGTGGGCTGCTATAACAGAATACCTTAGACTAGATAATTTAGAGTAGTCCGTTATTACCCATAGTGGATATGTTCCAAGACCCCCAGTGAGTGCTTGAAACTGAAGATAGTACCAAACCCTATGTATACTATGATTTTTTCCTATACATACATACCTGTAATAAAGTTTAATTTACAGATTAGGCACAGTAAAACAATAATAATAATAAAACAGAAGTTATAATAGTATACTGTAATAAAAGTTATCTGAATGTGCCCTCTCCCTTTCTTGCTCTCAAAATACCTTAATATTTTTGGACCATGGTTGATTGCAGGTAACTGAAACCATGGAAAGTGAAACCACAGATAAGGGGGACTACTGTATAAGTAATAGAAATTTCTCATAGTTCTGGAGGCTTGGAAATCCAAGATCAAGGTGCCATCAGATTTGGTGTTTGGTTAAGCCTTGCTCTTTGTTCCCAAGATAGCACATTCTTGCTGCATCCTCACATGATGGAAGAGCAAAAAGGGCCAAATAGGCTCCCTCTAGCCCTTTTACAAGGGCAATAATCACCTCCTAAAGGTCCCACTTCTTAATATTTTTGCACTAAGGATTAAGTCTCAACATGAATTTTGAAGAGACTCAAGCATTCAAACCACAGGAAGGGGACATATACGTGAAAGCTGAACTTTAAAAAACTATCAAACTGTACTAAGTAGGTATATCTACCAACAATGTATGAGAGTTCTTCTAATTGCTCTACATCCTCATGCTTGATAAGGCATGATAAGTCTTGATAAGTCATGCTTGATAAGTCTTTTCAATTTTAAATATTCTAGAAGAGACATGGTAGTATTCTGTTATGGGTTTAAATTACATTTCCCTAATGACTAATCACGCTGAACACTTTTTCATGTACTTATTTGTCTTCTCTATGTCCTCTTTGGTAAAATGCCTGTGAAAATCTTTTGACTACTTTTAAATTGGAATTTATGTTTTCTTCCTGTTGAGTTTTCAGAGATCTTTATATATTTTTGAAACAAGTGTTTTGTGTGACTGATGATTTCAAATATTTTCTGTTTGTTGACCTACTTTTCATTCTATCAAAAGTCTTTCACAAAGCAAAAGTTTTTGATTTTGGTAGGTCCATCTAATCGAATTTCTTCTTTATGAATCATGCCTTTAATAACATTCTAAGAACTCTTTGGCTAATCGTAGGTCACAAAGATTTTCTCCTATGCTTTTTTCCTAAAGGATTTCTAGTTGGATGTTTCACAATTAGATCTATTACACATTTTATAATAATTTTTCCATACAGATTTACAATTGTTCCAATACCAATTGTGAAAATATTACCATGTCTTTACAAAATTGTCTATGTGCCTTTTCGAAAATCAATTGTATTTGCATAAATTTGATGACTGTCAATTTTATTCCACCAATGCGTCTCTCCCATCACAAACACCACATTCATTTGCTTAATGCAGCTTTTATTGGGTCTTAAAATCAGATACAATTTCTTTTTTTTTTTCCTTTTTGTCTTTTTTCGTGACTGGTAACGGGATCGCAACCCTCGGTGTCGCGCCCAACCAGTGAGTGGACAGGTCTCTATATGGGATCCGAACCCTTGGCGGGAGCGCCGCCACACTCCCAAGCACCAACCAGTGAGCGGACAGGTCTCTATATGGGATCCGAACCCTTGGCGGGAGCGCCGCCACACTCCCAAGCACCGCACTCTACCGAGTGCGCCACCGGGCCGGCCCATAAATCAGATATAATTTCTTGAACCTTTACTTTTTAAAAAGAATTTTGATTATTCTAGTTCGTTTGCATTTCCTTATAGATTTTAGAATCATATTAAGTATATCTTCAAAAAGTTCTGCTATGATTTTCATTGCCGTTGCTTAAATCCATAAAACAATTTGGGAAGAACTGACATAATTACCAGGATAAGTGAATGTGCTTTCTAATCTATGAACACAGTATATGGCCATACTGGTGGAAGGATGAGTCTTCCAATCTATGAATACAGTATATTACTTCATTTGCTTGGGTCTTGATTTCTTTGATTAGCATCCTGTAGATGTCAGCATACAGTTCCTGTACGTGTTTTGTTAGATTTATATCTGACCTTTTATTTAGGAGCTACAGTATACAATTGCTTTTAATTTTTGTGGTTTCTAATCTTTCATTGCTAGCATATAAAAATACAATTAATTTTTGTGTGATAAGCTTGTATCTTGTGACCTTGCTAAAATCATTTAATTTTTTTTTTTTTTTGGAGATTCCTTGGGATTTTCAATGTAAGCAATCATAATGTATGAGAATAGGGAACTTTATTTCTTTATTCTGCATGCCTTTTAATTCTCTTTCTTGCCTTACTGCACCAGTTAGGACCTCCTCTACAATCTTGAATAAGAGTGATGAGAGTGAACATCTTTGCCTTCTTAACCTTAGAAGAACCATAACCATATTTTAGTCTTTAACCATTAGGTATAATGTTATCTGTAGGTTTTGAAATATAAATCCCTTAGCAAAGAAATTTCTTTCTAGTCCTAGATTACTTAGTGGTTTTTTTCCCAGCATCTATGAGAGTTAATATTGGAAGAGATGTTAAATCTCTATCAAGGTTTTTTTATGCACCAATAGATATAATTCATTTCTCTATTTTACAGATTGTTAGTATGGTTAATATTGCTTTTGAAAATTGAACCAGCCTTATCCTTGGGATTCACACCATATGGTAGTGGTATATTATTCTTTTTATATATTTTTGGTTTAAACTTAGTAAGTTTTCATTGAGAATTCTGGCATCTACGTTCATGAATAATATTTGCATGTAATTTTCTTGTATATCTGAGCTTGAAATAAAGTTAATGAAGCCTTCATAAATTGAGTTGAGAAGTTTCCCTCTTCTATTTTCTGGAAGAAATTGCATAGAACTGCTGTTACTTCATTCTTCAATTTATAGTAGAATTTGCCACCTGGGCTTGCACATTTCTTTCCAGGTTTTCAACTACAATTTTAATTGCTTTTGTAGTTACAAGACAATTAAGTTTATACTTATCAAAAGTTAGGATTTTTAGTTTGTGGTTTTTGAGGTTTGTAGATTTCATCAAAATTGTAAAATATACTTTCATAGAATTTTCATGGTATTACTATTATCTATTTAATGTTCATAGTCTTTAGTGATAATCGTGTCTTTCACCCCTGGGATTGATATTTAAGTATTCCTTCTTTTTTCCTTTGTTTTAGCAATTTTATTAATCTGTTCCAAAACCCACCTTCTGGCTTAAACTGTTTTTCTCTATTATTTTCTATTTCTACTTTAATTGATTTATACTCTATTCTTTACTATTGCCTAGCTTATATTTGAGCCAAATTTATTTTGTTTTTTAGTTTTTTTAAACACCTTTATTGAGACGAAGTTGATAAAGAACAGAACATACTTAATGTGTACAATTTGAACAGTTTGTACATACGCAAACACCCATAACACCATCCCCACAACCAAAGTAATATGCATATCTTAACACCTCCCGAAGTTTCCTTGTCCCTTTGTATGTATGCAGGTGTGTATGTATATATTTACTTATTGTGGTAAGCAGAATATGAGACTTACTCTCAAATTTTGAAGTGCACAATACCATATTGTTACTCATAGGCACTATGTTGTACAGCAGATTTCTAGAATTTATTAATATAGCATAAATGTAACTTCATACTTAATTGAAGAACTCCCTATTTCTTCCACACCCCAGCCCCTGGCAACAACTATTTTGTTCTCTGCTTCTATGAGTTTGACTTTTTAGATACATCATATAAGTAAAATCACGTGGAATCTGCCATTCTGTGACTGACTGAAGTCACCTAGCACAATATCCTTCAGGTTCGCCCACATTGTCCCAAATGGCATTATCTTCTTTTTAAAGCTGCATAATATTCCATTGCAGGTATATACCACATTTTCTTTATCCTCTCATCTGTCCATGGACACTTAGGTAATTCCTGTATTTTTTATTATGAGTAGTGCTGCAATGAACATGGGAGTGCAAATATGTTTCCAAGATCCTCATTTCAATTCCTTTGGATAAACGTCCAAAAGTGGGATTCCTGGATCATATGTAATTCTAACTTAGATTTTTTCGGGGGGGGGGGGAACCCCATATTGTTTCCATAGCTGCTGCACCATTTTACATTCGCACCAACAGTGTACAAGGGTTGCAATTTCTCCACAACCTGCCAACACTTGTTATCTTTTGATTTTCAGTAACAGCTACCCAATAGTGTGAGGTGACATCTCATTGTAGTCTTGACTTCCACTTCACTAATAATTAATGATGCTGAGCATCTTTCCACATGCCTGTTGTCCAGTTGTATGTTTTCTTCGGAAATATGTCTGCTCAAGTCTTTGCCCATTAATTTATGTGTATGTGTGTGTGTGTATTTCCTACTGAGTTGTATAGGACAGTTCTCTGGATGACCTTGGACTGACTCAGTTCTCCCCCTCCCCCTTACTGCTTGTAGTTCTCAAAAATGGAATATGTTGGTAATGCAACACCCTGAAATATGTAGGAAGTAGCTGGAACAGTACAGGCTCAGTTCCTGTCCCTCTAGAACAGAATGTCCTTTAACGCCTTAGAACAGCAATTCCTTTGACACCTGAGGTATAAAACAAGGTGGACTGCTTTCCGAGGATACTCAGTTGTGGTACAAACATGGCATGTGCAGACAAAATTCCATCTGCCCTGGGCAACTGTCCTGAGCCTTGGGAGACTGGCTCGCTATTAATCCTATGGTTCTACTGTACCTCATTGCCTATCTGTAATAAAGTTACTTCACTTAACTTGTTGTATATGAGTGTTCTGACAACACTGGTTCAAGTGATAGGAACTGCAGCTCAAAATTCAGTGGGCTAAAGTGTCCAGACTTCTATTCTTGGTGGTTGTCATACTAATGATCTTTGCTATCCTCCAGGCAGTGGCAGTCCTCCCACAGGACTGATAATTAGTGCACTTTAAACCTCCTTTGAAAGTTACAGGAGTTACTTCCATACTTCATAAATGAGTCCCTTATCAGCTATATGCTTTGAAGATATTTTCTTCTATTCTGTAGGCTGCCTTCTTATTATGTTGTTTCCTTTGCTGTGAAGAAGTGTTCTAGTTTGATGTATTGCCATTTGTCCCTTTTTGCTTTAGTTGCTTGTGCTTTTAGTGTGATATCAAAGAAATCATTACCAAGACCAATGTCATAAAATGTACCCCCTATATTTTACTCCAGGAGTTTTAAAATTTCAGATTTTAAGTGTTTAATTGACACCTAGTTGACTTTTCTATATGCAGTAAAGCAGTGACCTAATTTCATTTTTTTTCATCTGGATATCCAATTTTCCCAGCACGATTTATTGAGAAGACTGTCCTTTCCTCATTGTATATTCTCAGCAACTTTCTCAAAGATCAGTTGACTGCATATTTGGGTATATTTCTGGGATCTCTACTGTTTTCCATTGGTCTGTTTTTATGCCAGTATCATATTGCTTTAATTACTGTAGCTTTGTAATATATTTTGAAATCAGGAAGTGTGATGACTCCAGCTTTGTACATTTGACTATTCATGATCCTTTGTGGTTCCATGTGAATTTTGTAATTTTGTGGTTCCATATGTTTTTGGTAATTCTGTAAAAAATTCCATTGGATTTAAATAGGAATTGCATTCAATCTGTAGAGTGAGTTGGGCAGTATGGACATTATAATAATACTGTCTTCCCACCATGAACATGCAACATCTTTTCATTTATTTGTGTCCTTTAACTTCATTCATCAATGTATTGTAGCTGTTAAGAGACAAGTATTTTACCTCCTTGGTAAAGTTTATTCCTTAGTATTTTATTCATTTCAATGCTTCTCTAAATGGGATTGTTTTCTTGAACTCTTTTTCAGAAAGTTTGTTATTAGTGTATAGAAATGTCACTGATTTTTTTTTTTTTTTTTTTTTTTTGTGGCTTGCTGGTGTTACTGATTTTTGTAATATTAATTTGGAATCCTGCAAGTTTACTGAATTTATTTATTAGTATTAACAGGTTTTCTCTGAATTCTCTAAGGTTTTCTACAGATAAGTTCATGTTATCTGCAAACAGACAGTATTACTTCTTCCTTTCTGATATGGAATCCTTTTTTTTTTTTTCTTGCCTAACTGCTCTTGATAAGATCTCAGTACTATACTTGTTGTATACAAGTAAGGAGAGTGAGTATTCTTGCCTTGTTTGTGATCTTAAGGAAAAACCATTCAATTTTCTACCACTGGATACGATGTTATCTGTGGGCTTGTCTTATATCAATTGTATTATATTAAGGTACTTCCCTTATCTACCTAATGTGTTTTTACCTTGAAAGGGTGTTAAAATTTGTAAAATGCTTTTTCTACATCTATTGAGATAATCATGTGACTTTTACCTTCATTCTCTTAATGTGGTATATCACATTTATTGATTCATGTATGTTAAATCATCTTTGGTCTCAGGGATAAATCATAGTTGATCATAGTGTATAATCCTTTTAATGTGCTGCAATTTTATTTGCTAGCATTTTCTTGAGGATTTTTGCACCTATATTCATCAGGTATATTTGCCTCTAATTTTCTTTTCTTGTACAGTCTTTGTCTGCCTTTGGTATCACGGTAATAGAGGCCTCATAAAATCAGTCTAGAAGTGTTCCCTCCTCTTTACTTTATAAGAAGAGCCTGAGAAGGATAGACATTAATTATTCTTTAAATATTTAACAGAATTCATTAGAGAAGTTATCTGGTCTTGGCTTTTCCCTGTTGAGAATATTTAATTACTAATTTAATCTCCTTATTCATTACTGGACTGTTTAGATTTTGTAATTCTTCATGATTCAGTCTTGGTAGGCTGTATGTTTCTAAAAATTCATCCATTTCTTCTAAACTATCCAATTTGGTGATACAAAATTTGTTATAGTCTCTTACAATCCTTTTTATTTCTGTGATACCTGTTGTAATGTCTCTTTTTCTTTTCTTATTTTATTAATTCAAGTCTTCTTTCTTCTTAGCTATTTTTGAAACTAGAACTCTTGGTTTCATTGATTTTTTCTGATGTTTCCCTGGTCATTATTTCTTTAATTTCTGCTCTAATCTCTAACATTTCTTTCTGCTAACTTTGGGGTTAGCTTGTTCTTTTTCTAGTTCTTTGAAGTGTAAAATTAGGTTGTTAATTTGACATCTTTCTTTTTTTAATGTAGATGTTTATTGCTATACTTAGTATTGGTTTGTGGCATCCCATGTTTTAGAATGTTGTGATTTGTTTTCATTTTTCTCAAGGTCTCTTCTATTTTCTCTTTTGATCACTTCTACTACCCATTCAGTTTTTTGAAGTATGCTGTTTAAACTTGACATATTGGTCATTTTCCCCTCCAATTTTACCTGTTATTGATTTCTAGTTTTAAATCATTGTGTTTGACCAAAATACTTCATATAATTTCAAGCTTCTTAAATTTGTTAAGATGTTTTTTTATGGCCAGGATAGAGTGAGACAATATATTCAAAATACAGGGCGCAGGGAAGAAAAAATTATCTACCAAGAATATTTTACTTGGCAAAACTGTCCTTTCAAAATAAAAACTTTCCCAGAGGAACAAAATAAGAGGGAGTACATAGGTATCTTCTGTATTAATCCCTTTTTGTGTCACTATAACAGAATACCTGAAACTGGGCAATTTATAAAGAAAAGAGATTTATTTGGCTCATGATTCTGGGACAGTTGCATCTGGTGCGGGCCTCAGGCTGCTTCTACTCATGGCAGAAAGCAGCAGGCAGCCAGCAGGTACGAGCAGATCACACAGCAAGAGGAAGCAAAGGAGAGAGAGAGAGGCAAGGTGCCAGGGTCCTTTAAACAACCAGCTGTCATGGGAACTAATAAAATGAGAACTCACTCACTACCCCCACCCCCAGGGAGAGCATTAATCCATTCATGAGCGATCCACCCCCATGACTCAAACAGCTCCCAACACTGCCACATTGGGGATCAGATTTCCAAATGAGTTTTGGGGGGATAACACATCCAAACTTTATCATCTTCTTAATGAGAAATGCTAAAGGAATCTCTTGAAGCTGAAACTAAAATCCACTAATTAGCCACAGGAATATATAAAACTCACTAATAAAGGTAAATATATAGTCAAATTCAAAATACCTTATTATTACTATTGCAATGGTGATTTGTAAATCATTTATAACTCTAGTATAAAAGTTAAAATACAAAAGTATTAAAAATAACTGGAACTACAATAACAGGTTAATGGCTACACAACATAAATAGATGTAAACTGTGGAAACATAAATATAAAAACAATATAAAATATAAAAATACAAAAACAATATAAAATGACATAAAGTGTAAAAATATCAAAAAAATTTTTGAGAGAGGGGAGAGGGTAAAAGTGCAGAGTGTATGCAATCAAAGTTGGTTGTTATTAGCTTAAAATAGATGGGTATAACTATAAGATATTTTATCTAAGACTCACAGCAACAATATAGTGAAAACCTACAGTAGATATGCAAAAGATTAAGAAAAATGAACCAAAGCATTTCACTATAGCAAATTACCAATTCATTAAGGAAGAGAGTCCAAGAGGAAGAAAAGAACAAAGGGAGACATCTTCAAGATAGCAGAATAGATGGTCCCCAGTTTCAGTCTCTCCCACAACTGATCAATTTACAACTATCAGAAAGCAAAGATGCCAACCTGGGACTGCTGGAGCTTGGGGGAAGAGGATGAAAGACCTACAGAGCTTGCGAAGGCAGAAGAAGCTGCAGTGAGAGAATGAAGGGATCGCCTGGACTATTTTGAGCCCCAGCTACTTCAGGGCTGGCCCCAGTGAGGGGTGGTAAGAAATTGTAGCACAGAGAACAGCAGCCAACAAAACTGCAACTGTGTCCTTTGCGTGAAGTTGCTCGGAGCCTACAGTGGAGAAGAGTGCCTTGGAGCACACCCTACAAGCCCCCAGGCCAGTGAGAACACTGACAGGTTCCCACTGACACATATGGGAGTAAGGGGCTGCAGCTGACTGAAGTAAAAAACCACCCACAGGCCAATGACTCATTGTGAGGGACCTGTGCATGGCCCACACTGCAGGGAAGTGTTTGGAGTGCAGGGGGAGGCTGGCTGCCAGGGGAACATGGGGGTGTAGTATGGGCAGCTGATCTGCGTTTCACACACGCCCACTCACTGGAGACTGATCAGGGACACAGATTTGCAGGGAGTTTAGTTTACTGGAATGATTCAGTCCTGGGTCAGAACTTCCACAAAGCTCAAGTTTACCTGATCTCACAAGACCCAGAAGTGACTAAAAAGCCAATAGTTAAAATCTGAGCCACACAAAGAGCCTTTTCCAAAGAATCAGCAGCAAAGCAGCAATTTAGCTCAACCACAGGGGTCAAGTGCTGGTCCCCAAAGAAAGTTCCCCCAATTATGGAATTAACCAAAAGACAACAAATTAGTTACACTGTAGAGTTTAAATGGTGGTGGTAGCTAAAAACCCAACACTAAACTGAAACAAAACAAAACAAAAAAACAGAGACAAAGCTCTGATATTAACCCTGTCAACACCTATAAAATCTAGAAGAGGCAGCTGTCTCCTCAGGCATCAATGTAAAGACACAAAGATCAAGAAAGAACAGAGAAATATGACACCATTAAAGTGAAACACAAAGCACCAGCAAAAGACACAGAGGAACAGTGGACTTATGAAAAGTGTGAGAGAAGTCAGAATAACCTTCTTAAAGACGTTCAGGGAATCACAAGAAAATACAGATATTTCTTTTTTTTTACTGAGAAGTTGTCTGAGTTCCTTGCATATTCTGGATATTAATCCGTCATCAGATGTGTAGTTTGCAAATATTTTCTGCCATTCTGTAGGTTATCTTTCCACTCTATTGATGGTTTCCTTTGCTGTGCAGAGCTTTTCACTTTAATAGAATCTCATTTGCTTATTTTTTCTTTTGGTTGCTAGTAATTTTGAGGTCTTATTCATAAAGTCTTCACCCAGTTCTACTTTCTGGCGTGTTTCCCCTATGTTTCCCTTAAGTAATTTTATACTTTCAGGTCTTACACTTAAGTCTTTAATCCATTTTCAGTTGATTTTGGTATATGATGAGAGGTACAGGTCATTTCATTCTTCTGCATATGGATGTTCAATTTTTGCAGCAACATTTATTGAAGAGGCAGTCTTTTCCTCAATGTATGTTCTTGTTGCCTTTGTCAAAGATCAGTTGGCTGCAAGTATGTGGGTTGATTTCTGGGATTTCTATTCTGTTCCATTGATGCAAGTGTCTGTTTTTATGCTAGTATCATGCTGTTTTGGTTACTATACCTTTGTAGTATAATTTGAAATTAGGTAGTGTTATGCCTCTATTCATTTTGCTCAGGATTGCTTTGGCTATTCAGGGTCTTCCGTTGTTCCATATGAATGCTAGGATTGTTTTTTTTCTATTTTTATGAAGAACATCATTGGTATTTTGACGGGGATTGCACTGAATCAGTAGATAGCTTTGGTTAGTATGGACATTTTCACAATGTTAATTCTTCCAACCCATGAGCATAGAATGTCTTTCCACCTTCTTGTGACCTCTTTAATTTCTTTCTGTAGTAATTTGTAGTAGTCATTGTAGAGATCTTTCACCTCCTTGGTTAAATTGATCCCCAGGTACCTTATATTTTGGTGACTATTGTAAATGGACTTGCTTGCTTGATTTCTTTTTCTGCTAGGTTGTTATTGGAAAATAAAAACACTACTGATTTGGGGGTGTTGGTTTTGTATCCTGCATCATTACTGAAATTGTTAATCAGCTCTGAGGAAGACAGAAAGATAAAGAGATCACAATAACATCTTGAACTTTCAGAAGGAGAGAACATACCTATGGGTACTAGAGGTGGGAAAGGGGGAGGTGTGTTGGTTAGAGAGAAACTGTGTAAGGGACACAAAGAATAATTATGATCTGTAAATATGAACATGCTAATAATATTGATTTGATCATTATATATTGTACATAAATTGTTGATAGTAAACTCTGTCCCCCATAAATATGTTTAATCAGTTATGTTTCAACTAAATAAGTAATGATTACCCACTTAAAAAAAAAGATGATCCCAGTTGTCATGTGAGGACTGAATGTATTGCCTGGCAGTTACAACCCAGTGCTTCAACATGTAGGAGTTGTGATGGGAACCCTCGGCCAAACCCTGATGGATCAGAATAGGAACACAATTTAGTCCCCAGACTGCACCTTGACATGGTCCCTGTTGCTCCCTGACCCTCAGGAATTCTGCTTTTGACCAGTGAAGCAGGTCTTGCTCTACAGTTGAGGTGACTTGTTGTCACCTTCCCTTTCTCCCTGGGTCTCTCCCTACTCCTAAGCAGACATTCAGATTATAAGGAGCCCTGGCCTCTGGTTCACAGATCCAAAAATCATAGATCATCAGCAATTTATCAAAGAACCACCCCCATCCCAAAAAGAAAGAAAATATGAACAGAAAATTAAATAAAATCTGCAAAACAATACAGGAATAGACTGAAAAACTCAACAAAGGAATTGAATCAATTTTAAAAAAAACAAATAGAAATTCTAAAAATAACAAATACATTATCTGAACTGAAATACTCCATAGAAGATAAAATAGCAGATTCCCTCAAACAAAGGGAAAAAATCAATGAGCTCAAAGATAAAAACATGAAACTGCTAAAACAGAGGAGCAAAAAAAAAATAAAAAGGATAAGAAAAAATGAAACGGTATTAAAGCAAATGTGGGACCCCCTCAAGAGAAACAACCTCTGCATAACTGATATACCAGAAGGAGAGGAAAAGGGAAGAGATGTAGAAAACATATTCAAGGAAATAATGGCTGAAAAGTTCCCAAATATGGGGAAAGATGACAGCATCCCGATATAGGAAGCTCAGAGGTTGCCAAACAAACTCAATCCAAGGAGGAACATTCCAGGGCACATCATAATCAAATTATCAAAAACCAAAGACAAAGAATGGTTACTGAAAGCAGCAAGAGAAAATAAAGAGATCATATTCAATGGAACCCCAATACATCTCTCAGCAGATTTCTCAGTAGAAACCCTACAGGCCAGAAAAAAGTGGGATGATATATTAAGAGTGCTACAGGAAAAGACTGTAAGCCAAGAATTCTCTATCCAGCAAAACTAACCTTCAAATATGAAGAATAAAGTCTCTCCAAGACAGACAAAAGCTAAGGGAATTCACCAACACTAGACCTGCCTTAGAAGAAATGCTAAAGGGAGCTCTTCAATCTAAAAGAAGAAAACACTAAGGAGCAGCAACAAAATAGTTGACAGTACATAACTCATTAGTAAAAGGTTCACAGACAACCTCAGACTACTCTAAAGTCATAAGGAAGCTGAATAAACTGCTTATAGCCTTAGTACAAAGACTAAAAGACAAACCTAAGAAGACAACAACAAATACAACGACTGTATAAGAGATAGAAAATATTAAAAGATGTAACTTGAAACAACAACATGTCAAAAAGTGAGGGGGAATGATTCCAAAGCATAGAGATGGCCTTGGTTCTTTGTTTTTTCTTAGATATCAATGTTAAGTTGTTATTAGTTTAAAATAATCTGTTATAACTATAACATATTTTCAGTAAACCTCATGGAAACCACAACACAAAAACTTGTGAGATATACTAAAAATAAATAGCTAGAAATCAAAATACACCGTTAGAGAAAAACCACTCAATCACAAATGAAGACAGTAACATCAAAAAAGGAAAAAAGGGATCAACAATCAGAAAAAAAATAACAAAATGGCAGTAACAATCTCTATATATCAATAACTAAATGTAAAAGGACTAAATGCCCCCAATTAAACGACACAGAGTGGCTCAATGGATTATAAAACAAGAACCAACAACATGCTGCCTACAAGAAACTCACTTTGCCTACAAAGACATACAATGACTGAAAGTAAAAAGATCAAAAAAGATATTTCCTGTATATGGAAACCAAAAAAGAGCAGGAATAGCTATAATCATATCGGATAAAATAGACTTCAATCCAATCCAAGGAATATGTAAAAAAGATAAGGAAGGTCATTATATAATGACAAAGGGATCAATTCAACAAGAGGATATAACAATTCTAAACATATACACACCCAACACCAGAGCACCCAGTTATATGAAGCAATTACTACCAGACCTAACAGGAGAAACAGACTCCAACCTAATAATAGTTGGAGACTTTAACACTCCGCTTTCTGCAAAGGACAAATCATCCAGACAGAAAATTAACCAAGAAACATCAGGATTAATCTCTACTCTAGGCTGACTGTATCTAACGTACATATATAGAACATTTCATCCAACAGCTGCAGAATATACATTCTTCTCAGCAGCACATGAAACATTCTCTAGAACAGACCATATGTTAGGACACAGAACAAGTCTCAAAAAAGTTTAAGAAACTGAAATCACATCAACTGCACTGTCCAACAACAATGGAATAAAACTAGAAGTCCATAACAAAAGAGATACTAGAAACCATACAAATACATGGAAATTGAACAACATGCTCCTAAACAACAATTGGGCCAAAGAAGAAATCAAAAAGGAAATTTAAAAATTCCCAGAGACAAATGAAAATGAAAACACACCAGAACCTATGAGATACAGCAAAAGCAGTTCTAACAGGGAAGTTTATAGCAATAAATACTCACACCAAAAAAGAAAGACTTCAGGGCTGTCCAAGTTAGGTCAGTTGGTTACAGTGCAGTGTTATAACACCAAGGTCAAAGGTTCAGATCTCCATACCAACCAGCCTTCAACAAAAACCAAACAAAACAACAACAAAAGACTTCAAATAAACAACCTAACATTACACCTCACAGAACTAGAAAAACAAGAGCAAAGCGAAATTCACTAGAATGAAAGAAACAACAAAGATCAGAGCAGAAACAAATGAATTAGAAATTTTTTTAAATGCAAAAGACTGATGAAACTGAGTTGCTTTTTTGAAAATATAAACAAAACCAATAAACCTTTGAAGAAAAAAAAAGTAAACTAATGAAAAAAAGAAAGAGTAAAATAAAATCAAAAATGAAAAAGAAATTACAACTGATACCACAGAAATACAAAGGATCATAAGAGACTACTATGAACTATATGTGAGCAAACTGGAAAACCTAGAAGAAATGGATAGATTTCTGGACACATACAACTTACCATGGTTGAATCATGAACTAGAAAATCTAAACAGACCAAAAACAAGTAATGAGATTGAAGCAGTAATAAAAAGTCATCTAACAAAGATAACCCCAGGGCCAGGTTGCTTTACTGCCAAATTCCACCAAACATTTAAAGAAGAATTAATACCAATTCTTCTCAAACTCTTCTAAAAAACTGAAGAGAGTACACTTCCAAACTCATTCTACAAGGCCAAAATTAACTTTATACCCAAGCCAGAAAAAGATACTAAAAGAAAAGAAAACCAAACCACAGTATTCCTAATGAACACAACATGCAAAATACTAGCAAACAGAGTCCAGCAACACATTAAAAAGATCATTCACCATGAGGAAGTGGGATTTATCCCAGGGATGTGATACATCACATCAACAGAATGAAAGAAAATGACCACCTTCATGACAAAAACACTTCACAACCTAGATATAGAAGGAATGTACCTCAACACAACAAAGGCCATATGTGACAAACCCACAGCTAATATACTACTGAATGGACAAAAATTGGAGGCTTTTCCTCTAAGATCTGGAATGAGACAAGGATGCTCACCTTCCCTATTCTTATCCAACATAGCACTGGAAAGTCTAATCAGTGCAATAAGGCAAGAGAAAGCAACAAAGGGCATCCAAGTCAGAAAAGAGGAAGTCAAACTATCTCTTTTTGCAGGTGACATGATCACGGATATAGAAAACCCTAAAGACTCCACCAAAAAATTACTAGAAATAATGAATAAATTCAGTACAGTGGCAGGATACAAAATTAACACACAAAAATCAATAGCCTTCCTATATAGTAATAACTAAATAGATGAAGAAGATATCAAGCCAGTAATCCCATTCACAATAACTACCAAAAAATGAAATACCTAGGAGTAAATTAGCCAAGGAGGTGAAAGAACCCTACAACAAAAACTATAAAACATTGGTGAAAAAAATTGAAGAGGACACATATAAATGGAAAGATACCCCATGTTCATGGGTTGGAAGAACTAACATCATGAAAATGTCTATATTACCTAAAGCAATCTACATTCAACAATACACATATCAAAATACCAACAATTTTCTTCACAGAAATAGAAAAAAGTGCCTTAAAATTTGTGTGGAACCACAAAACACCTTGTATAACTAACGGAATCTTGAACAGGAAGAACAATGTTGGAGGCATCACACTTCCTGACTTCAAAATAAACTATAAAGCCATCATAACCAAAAGAGCATGGTACAGGCATAAAATAGACAAATAGACGAATGGAACAGAATAGAGAGCCCAGAAACAAACCCACATTCTCACAGCCAACTGATTTTCAACAAAAGCACCAAGAATATACAGTGGGGAAAGGACAACCTCTCCAATAAATGGTGCTGGGAAAACAGGATATCCTCATGCAGAAGACTGAAACTAGACCCCTATCTCTCACCATACACAAAAATCGACTTGAAGTGGATTAGAGACCTAAATGTAAGACCCAAAACTATGAAACTACCAGAAGAAAACATAGGGAAAATGCTACATAAAATGTCCATCGAGGAATTAATTGATAAAAAGTTGTGGTACATACATACAATGTCATACTATTCAGCTATTGGAAAAAAAAGAAAAAAGATACCCTATTATTTGCAGCAACGTGGACAGAACCAGAAACCATAATGTTAAGGGAAGTAAGTCAGGCAGTACTTTTTTTGAATAATACAAAGGCACAGGCTACTAAAACAGAAATACACAAATGAGACTACATCNGAGGAATTAATTGATAAAAAGTTGTGGTACATACATACAATGTCATACTATTCAGCTATTGGAAAAAAAAGAAAAAAGATACCCTATTATTTGCAGCAACGTGGACAGAACCAGAAACCATAATGTTAAGGGAAGTAAGTCAGGCAGTACTTTTTTTGAATAATACAAAGGCACAGGCTACTAAAACAGAAATACACAAATGAGACTACATCAAACTAAAGAGCTTCTGTAAAGCAAGGGACACAATCAACCAAGAGAAGAGACAACCTACAGAATGATCTCGAGAAAGTGCTTGCAAACTACACAGTGGACAAGGGGTTAATATTGAGAATATATAAGGAACTCAAACAACTGAACAGCAAAAATAAATAAATAACCCAATTAAAAAGTAGGTAAAGGTCCTGAACAGACATTTCTCAAAAGACATGCAAATGGAACAGGCAGGTAAAAAAATGCTCAAAATCACTAATCATCAGGGAAATGAAAATTAAAGCCACAAGGAGATATGATGTCACACCAGTTAGAACAGCTATTATCAAGACAGAAAATAAATGCTGGTGAGGAAGCAGAGAAAAGCCGACTCTCCTACATTGTTGGTGGGAATGTAAATTGGTACAGCCATTTTGGAAAACAGTAGGAAGGTTCCTCAGAGAACTAAAAATAGATCTGCCTTACAACTCAGCTATCCCACTACAGGATATATACCCAAAGGAAATAAAATCGATACACTCAAAAGACACCTGCACTCTCATGTTCACTGCAACACTATTTACAATAACCAAGAGATGGAATCAACCTAAATGTCCATCAAGGGATTAATTGATAAAAAGTTGTGGTATATACATACAATGTCATACTATTCAGCTATTGAAAAAAAAAAAGAAAAAAGAAAAAAGATACCCTATTATTTGCAGCAACATGGATAGAACCAGAAAT
>NW_007730780.1:141033-143142 GCF_000696425.1 Galeopterus variegatus | reverse complement strand
CATCAAGGGATTAATTGATAAAAAGTTGTGGTATATACATACAATGTCATACTATTCAGCTCTTGAAAAAAAAAAAGAAAAAAGAAAAAAGATACCCTATTATTTGCAGCAACATGGATAGAACCAGAAATCATCATGTTAAGGGAAGTAAATCAGGCACAGAAAGACAAATACCGCATGATATCACTCACACGTGGAATAATGGAATCTAAAAAAAAAAAATAGAAAAAAGAAAAAAAAGTGGTTCTCACAGAAGTAAAGAGTAGAATATTGGTTACCAAAGGCCATGAGGAGAAGGGGTATTGCAGTGGGGGGACAGGAGGGCAGAGAAGTGGTAAACTAATGGGCACAAAACTATGCTATCTACCCTAAGTGAATCATTGTGAAATATACGTATGTATTGAAACAACACACTAAACCCCACAAATATATACAAGTAAATATAAAAATAGAAAAAAATAAATATGTGTATCTGTATAAATGAAAATTTTTTTCAGGGTTCTTGAGTATGCATATTTTGCTACCAATCAAGAGAAAGACCATCCAGTGTGGGTCTCTTCAATTCGGGTTTAATTAAAATTCTAGAAACTGTAATATTCTACACACTTCAAAATATTAATGATTCCCAGAATTGTCTAATTTTATTATTAATTTTCATGTAAACATGACATTTTAAACTGTTTTTCTTTCTGAATAATACTAAAAACTTTAAGTCTCAGGAAATAAGATATGAAATAAATTATTATTTTGGGGGGTGTCCTAAATCCATTTTATTCTCATCCCTCTGCAAACCATTAAGAAAAATTAAGCCATATATATAGTTGGCCCTCCATATCCAGATTAAAGCAAGTTTGGGTCAAAAATATTTTTAAAAAACGTTTTAAAAATGTAGGCCTTATTAACACTATGGTCAAGAGTTCAGTTCCATACTGGCTAGCTCCCATAAAAACAAACAAGCAAATAAACTGAAGAAAAGAAAAAAAAAGATGGTTACATCCGCACTGAACATGTACAGACTGTTTTTCCTTGTTATTCCCTAAACAATACAGTATAACAACTATTGACATAGCATTTACTTTGTATTAGTTATTAAGTAATCTACAGATGATTTAAAGTATACAGGAGGATGTGCACAGGTTATACGCAAATACTAAACTGTTTTATACCAGGAACTTAAGTATCCTTGAATTTTGGTATCCACACGAGGTCCTGGAACCAATCCCCCATGGATACCAAGGGATGACTGTATTTTCATCTTAAGCATAAGCATTTGATTCCAAAAAGAATATTTCTTTTTAAAATGTATTTCTATCAAGTAAAAAAGTGTACTCTGTTGTATTATTTTTGCAGCAAGCATTTTAGGTAATTAAATATTCAATTTTCATGGTTGCCGTATGTGTTCCTGTATTTTTTTTTATCCTAGTTACACTGCAACATTTTTTGAGGCAAATGATTTCTTTTTGTCAGAAATGAATATATATGGCAAGAGATGCTGAATTAGATCTGTGTAAGGAAGGGAATGGAGTTATACCGAAAAATAAAAATGGCAGATTGCCAGGCCAGTTGAGTATAAAAGCTAGTTCAGAAGAGGTAATTTTTTTATTAAAAAAAAAAAAAGCTTTATGTATATAATCATAAAAGACATTGTTTGTGAAGAAGGGAAAACTCTCTTGGAAAGTACAGATATTCTAGTTAATGTTTTACAAATTTATTTAGGCAAATTTTATTTAGGCAAATTTATTTAGAAATACTGGGGAAGACAGGAATGATTTTAGAGCTTCTTGGTTTTGTTGTTTTGTTTTGTTTTGTTTTGTCAGCCTGACAGAATGCATGTAAAATTCCTGAGACAAACAAACCTGTTGTGTTCCAGAAGGTGAGAGCAGACTGAAGGCAGGTGAGTGGGGTGGACTGGACTGGAGAAGGCAGCAGGCTTGCAGATTTCAGGGCCTGAAGGTCAGGTCAGGTCCAAAGGTCCTTCTTCTAAGAAACATCGATGAAATTAAAGCAGGAAAGTGATAACAGGTTTGTGTTTATCAGCAAGCCTTTTGCTGCAGAACGTATTGAAGTAATTGAGAAGGGCACCGTTGAGTTTTTTTTTTTTTTTTTTTT
>NW_007730780.1:102907-140409 GCF_000696425.1 Galeopterus variegatus | reverse complement strand
GTTGCGCCCGCACCTAGCTCAGCCAGTCGGGAACCGGTCTGTATGTGGGATCCGAACCCTCGGCGGGAGTGCCTCCGTGCTTCCCAAGTGGCGCACTAGCGCAGTGCGCCACCTGGCCGGCCCGGCACCGTTGAGTTTTGAGAAATATATGACTGTTTTCTGTCACAGGGTTTTGGTAGTGTCATGAAGGGAGAAAATGGATGGATAAGTGAGATGAGGAACAGGAAGAATTCACAAAGCTTTATTATTTGTTTTTTCTCAGCTATTATTGAGCATGAATAATGAGCCAGGTGTTATGGCAGGTGCTGGGAATGTGATATTTAAAAATTTGGCCGGCCCGGTGGCGCACTGCTACAGTGTGCTGCTTGGGAGCACGGCGGCGCTCCCGCCGAGGGTTCGGATCCCACATACAGACCGGCTGCTCACTGGCTGAGCGAGGTGCGGGCGCAACACCGAGGGTTGCGATCCCGTTGGCGGTCCCGGTCCGGTATGGGCGCGACACTGAGGGTTGCGATCCATTGCCAGACACGAAAAAAGACAAAAAGGAAAAAAAATAAAAAATAAAAAAAATAAAAATAAAAATTATCAGACTGATATTACATAGGAATTAGCTAGGAAATCAGTGGTGAGTAATAGAAGAATAGAGGGAGAAAAGGGAAGAATTTTCCACGGTACAGGGCGCACTCTTCATTTATAAACTGAGGATTGGTGATTAATAGCAGGTGTTACCCTGGGGGAAGGAGGAGACTGTGCCATGCATCACTTCAAGGTTTCTCTTCTGTCTCTATGTGAAAAGTAAGTCCATTCGCTGAGGCTCACATTCCTACAGAAGAGCAAAGGTGATGAGTGCTCTGTCTCACCTCATCCAGTCTGTGTAAGAATCTGCATTTGCATTTACATTTACACATTCTATCAAAATTGTTATAATCCTTTGCTCCCCTCAGGCACAGAAGAGTATTTTGTATCCCAGACATCGCACTTCTACCTGAGGGCAGCCCCTCCTCCTTATTCCACTCCACAGACCCAGATATCCCACTTCCCTGCTACCTCCCAACCCTGCTAGAAACCTAGTCAGGAAAATTCCAGGCCTGTACCTCAGTAGCTTGTCATTCCTCCCCTCAATCTCCCCAGGGTTTGGTGGAGATCTGGAACTGACTAAAGGCCAAGCAGTACCCACTCCCCCCACAAGTCTGCCCTAGTATTCTCTGAGGTGAAACACATCTCCTTTCCTCCAGGACACTGGCCACAGAAGCATTTTCTCACTCCTAAATAGTCAAACTGAAGTGGTGGTTTAGAGAGGGCTTCCTACCTATGCCCAATTCTTCCATAAACAGTCTCAGTAAGAGCAGTTTGCCTGCTCTGTACACATTCAAGACAACCCCCCTCCTACACCCTCTTAACCATAAAGCCACAAGTCAGCCCCTTCCCCATTTCTAGCCCCCACCCTTTCATGCTTCAATGATGAGCATCACTTGGGGTGAGACCAGCAAGGGTCAGCGGAGGCCAATTATCCCTTCAGGGGTGGGTCTGAGGCCTAGGCCCTTTCTCTCCTACCTGCTCCCCCGGCCTCTGTTGGGCCTGGAACCCCACGAAAGCTCAGCTCTTTTTGCGGTGACAGGACAGAGTTGCTATTCTCAGAGCACAAATGGGGTGATCGGGGACCATTTTCAGATGCCTTTCCCCTGCCTAGCAGCAGTGTATAAGGGGCCAGGGTCCAACCTCTGCACTTGTAGCCCCATATTCTTCCCAGACCTTGTCTGTATCAAGGGTTGCCTGGGGAGGAGCAGGACCCCCGGACCAGCCTCTCGGCTCTGCTCTCCTTTCCCTTCTATCTGGATCTTCTATCCCGTTGCTGGGCCACAGAGAGAGGTGGAGCCTCAGTGTCTATGAACTGAGGATTGGGAGTAAATGGGGCACAAGGTTCTACTCCAGGAAGAGGAAGTAGCTGGCTGGGAACTCTGCATAATGGTGGGGGGGTGTTATGTAATTTTGGAGACATAAGAGGTTGCTGATTGGTCATTCCCCAAGGCGCTAGAGGTCTTATATTTGCTCTTTACCTCCCCTATATCCTTTTGTAGAATTTGTTTTAAGGTGATTGAAGATTCACATCTTATTATTTTTGATGCTCATTTTCACAGACAAATACAAGGGGATGAAAAGACCTGGAGAATACAGTAGTATTTGCATCACAAAGTCTGTGGAGGAGGACATAGCAAACAAAGGACATCAACAGTGCTCAACAATGTGGCAAGAACAGTGCTGGCGCAGATGCAGGGAACATGCAGGAAGATACAGAGATAATGGGGAGTGCTGGGACGTCAGAGTATCAGGGCAGAACAGAGAGCCACGTCAGGCAAGAGGGCAGGGAAGCTCTACCAGAAACGTTAGCAGTTGAGACTTGGAAACAAAAACATGGCACAGGAGAAGGGAGAAGAATGGCTAATGCAGAATTAAGAGAGTGTTTCTATTTATTTAAGTTACCAGGTGCTGTATTAACCATGTAATTCCCCACTACAACCCTCCCAAGGAGGTATTAATATTTCCCTGTCCTGCAGATGTGACCAGAGAGGCACAAAAATAAAAAAAGGCCAAGTAAACTGTGCCCAGCTATCACATGTAGGCAGAGAGCTCCAGGGTGTGGAGCCAGGATCTGACTCCAGGGTCTGAGTTCTTATCACTACTACACAGTGCTGCTGCTCCTGGCAAGTGCTCTAACAAGGTGCCAGAAAATGGAGACACCAGCAGTTCCTGACTTAGAGGGTGTTGTGAAGACGAACTGAATTAATGTAGAATATGCCTAGGTGTCACGTGGCAGATGGCAGTGCTCAAACAATGCAGTAGTTCTTAATATTGCCATAACCTTCTTCAGTGTCACAGCCTGCATTACCACCATTGCTATCATCATCATCATCACGTAGTATGTATGCCCCCAAGGCCAGCAGGATACTGAAACAGCTCAAGGGACTGGATACCTCAAGGGTCAAGGGCCCAGGCTCTGGGCTCTGCCTGCCTGGGCTCCAGCCAGGCTCCCGCACATGCTGGGTCACACACAAATGAAGAGATGACCCCTTCCTCTTCATAGGGTTGTAGACAGATGGAAATGGGATACTGAGAGTGAAGTGCCCACAGATGGTGCACTATGAGCCATAGCTGTTCTTATTTACATCAGGGTCAGTGAGGGCTGTTTGCAGCTGACAAGTGAGCAGAAGGGCAAGAGTGCAGGGTGCTGGGATACACTGGTGACTCCCTTAGCCTGTGTCTCTACACCTGTCGTCTTCTGGGGTATCTCTCCATATGAACCTTTGTTATTCTTTAATAGACTGATCTACAGACATTCTAACTAAACAAACAATGAGCTGCTAAGATAGAAACAGCAATACAAAACTAAAATTACCTTACATTCTACAGAAAATGTGCTGAGAATTCCATGATACAATCTGTTGGGCACGATTAAAAAATAAAGCAGCCAGAACACAACAGTGAGAAAAACAAGAGCTCTACAACAGTACCAGGCCTCCAAGGTTCCTGACCTTGGCACTAGCTACAAAATTCATAGGTTAGGAAAGCCCTGTGGAACCTGGAAATTAGAAAGGTCACCCAGCAGCACTCTTTGGTCACACCAGCAGTCTGCATTTTTGACAAGTAGCAACTTCAGGCAGAAATTTGGCACTTGTGGTAGCTGACCCCTCGTGCTTATGGTATGTTACATGGCAAAGGGATTTGGCCCATGTAATTAAGGTTAATACTCAGCTGACTTTAAGAGGGGGATTATGCAGGTTGAGCTAATCTTATCACAAAAGCCTTTCCAAGCAGTTTTCTCTAGTGGAAAGCAGAAGCAGAAGAAAGGAAGATTCCAACCGGGAGATGGATATGTCCTTGGGTGGAATATTAAACCAGAAACTACAACTCAGAGAGAAAAGTGTTTGAGAAAATAAAAGCAACTTCCCCAGCTTGGAAAGGCCAAGAAAGGACTCCTAGAGGGAAGCAATTTACTATAACAGGATAGAGGGAGCAAAGGAAGTTTGAGATACGCGATTTTCTTTAAAAATTTTCTTAACTTTTGGTGAAGAAAGGTTCCAAAGAGATTTACTTTTTTTAAGAAGGTGGTCCAGCACATATATTGAGAAGGTTGGGGACAGAATTTTATTGATGTTGGTATTTGAAATGATACTATTAAGGATACAAGAGCCGATTATGGAAACAATAATACAAGTCAAGGGTCCTCATACTACAGACTTCAGACAAATCTTGCCGGCTGTCCCTTTTTATATGGTGCACTAGATAATAGCCATTTTTTCATATTTCAGTGATTGAGGCAAAGACTTCATGAATACGACCGCAAAAGCATGGGCAACCAAAAGAAAAAAAAAACAAATGGGATTATGTCAAACTAAAAAGCTTCTGCACATCAAAAGAAACAATTAAGGGGCTGGCCCGGTGGCGCACTGCTACAGTGCGCCACTTGAGAGCGCAGTGGCGCTTAATAATTATATGAAATTCAAATTTCCGTGTCTACTGGGATACAGCTACACATTTTTTAATGTATTGTCTATGGCCAATTTTGCACAAGTATTAAAGACTGTAAGGTCTTCAAAGCATAAAATATTTAATATCTGATCACTGGGCGAAGGCTTCAGCCACAGCCCTCTGACATCTGTACCCAGGCCAGCAATGACCAAGCCACCTCTGGAAGCCCCCTGGTCTCCCATGCAGGAAGGTGGGAGGGGGGTGCCACAGGCTTCAACCCCGCCCCTCCTCCTTCCTCCTTCTCTCACCCTATTCCCTTCCCTCTCTTCCTCTTCCCCCCAACTGCTCTGCAACATCATAGAATGTAAAAAATAATTTTAAAAAGTAATGTTAATAAATAAACTTAAAAAAAAAAATCTTATCATTTATGGAAAAGGTTAGACTAACCTAGATGCAAGCTCCAAGGGGGAATTTTGTCTATTTTTCACAGAAAATCATGTATTACAAGAAAAAAAAAAGTATTCCAACTGTACAGACACACACTATCTGTAAGTAGTACATGATTTCCAAACATTATTGGGACTGACAATTAGTGTTGTTAAACTTGGGCTATTAGTTGTAAGTTTATGATAGCACAATGTTTGGTGTTATTCTATCCAATAGATTTCAGCTCTTTATTAGAAAGCAGGTGCCAAAGAGACAAAGTGGAAATTTCTCCAGGAGGAACTGATGAAAGGTGAATAGGGTGAGGATATATACGTTTTTTTGAGCGATGGACTGTGAACTCTATCATGGAGACGGAAGACCTGTAGACCAGAGGTTGCTGATGGACAAGGACCTGCCCCTATCATCCCTGCCAGCTGTGGACCACCAAGGACAACACCCTCCAACAGCTCTGGGCAGAGAAATGCAAGCCAAGATGTCCACCTCCTAGTCTCAGAGACAGGAGATGGCAGAGGAGCAGCCAGGTGGTGAGGGATGACATACTGCTGGGGAGTTTCAAGATCCTGGCAGGTGTGGCTGCTGCACTGCAGGGGGCATGAGTGTAGATCAGGAGTCCTGCTCCCTTTCTGCCCCTCAGCCATCTAGCATATCTCTTGAAAGCTACTGGGTTATCAGTCCTATTCAGTCCCCAGACCAGGGTCCCTCCTTCTCTTCCCCTTAGGCTGTTCTTCCCACAGTTGGTGCATGAGTCCACATGTTCACCACACTCTCTTCCAGGTTGTTTTTCTTTTCCTTCCTGCTGCTCCCATTTGCCTTACTAAACACCTTCCACTGTACAAACCTAAGACTCTGACTACAGACTACCCTTTGACTGCAGAGATCATTACCTTCTCATTCATTTAAAGGAGTCTGTAATCTCCTATGGCCTATTTTTACTATCATTAGTAATAGTAGTAATATTAAAATAAAATCATGGTCATCATTTCTACTGTTATCCATCATTATTTTTGTTGCTACATTTATTACTACGTAATAATTTTGTGGCTGTTATCATACACTTGAATAGATTAGCTCTATGAACACAGAAATGTTCGATTCACTGAGAATTATGCAGCTTTCCCCAACAGACATAGGTATACACAACCAGCCCAACCTTCCTCAGAATTTTGTACATCAGCTCAGGGGCCTGGGATCACCACTGACAACAACTGAAGCTCAAGTACAGCTTTCTAGACCTGCCTGAACGTCTAAAAATGTTCTGGATCCACTCATTGCCCAGGATAAGCTGGTGCAAGGAGAAAGCCAATCTCTCAAAAGCAACTGTAGAACTTTGTCCTGCGCCAGCCCAGGAACTGCTCATGGAGGCCCATGAGCCCCTGCTGGATTGGGAGCACTATGGATGACTTCCCCCAACAGCCCTGGGATAACATGTGTAAATTCAATATGTCTGGGTCCCCATGACTCTGGGTGGAACAGACAGCAGAAGGGAAGCCAGGCTGCAAGGACTGAGACGGTTCTGAGGGTTCTATGTACATTATAGGTGGGGCTTTTGTGTGCTGGATGCATAATTGGAGGCTTGCTTTCCTTTCAAGGATTCCCTACATGTCAGCTAGTTTAGATGAACTCATGAAACTCTGAGGGTTCTATGTACATTATAGGTGGGGCTTTTGTGTGCTGGATGCATAATCGGAGGCTTGCTTTCCTTTCAAGGATTCCCTACATGTCAGCTAGTTTAGATGAACTCATGAAATGTTTTGGGGTCTGTGCAACCTGTTGTGTCCCTACAACAGGTTCCCTTTCCCCCTCCCGACAGGCCTCTCCTTTGTGGGTTGGCATACGAGTCCCTAAATAAGCCCATGCCTTCCCGCAGGTTGGTTTTCTTTTCCTTCCTACTGCCTATGTTTGCCTTACGGAACATGTTTCATCATGCAAAACTACAACTCTGAATCTGAAGCTCCCCATAAGGCCCAGTATCAGTACCCTATCATTCATTTAGGGAAGTCTGTCCTCTAATCTCCCAACTCCTTAGGTTTATCATTATTATCATTCTTATTAGGAGCAATATTAATATCATTATAATAGTCATCAGTGTCATTGTTATAGTATATTAACGTTACTTTTGGTATCACATTTATTATTAATGATAATTTTTGTGGTGATTGTTATACAAGATTCCATAGATTTGCTCTATTCACAGAGATTGTCTGATTTACTGAAGGTCTTTATGGAGGGTTCCCCAGCATACACATTTACATACACACACACACACGCACATACACACAGTTGCTTCCAGACTTCTGCTATACTACTTAGAACCCTTCAGTTGTATGGGCCTCCTAAAATATTCCAAGGCCCTCTCCAGAGTCAGGGACCCAACTGGGCAGGAATTATAACCTCAGTGCCTGAGACTCAGTACAAATTTGCATGTCCCATCAAACCTCTGGTGCCACCCTTTACAAGGAGAGTTTCCTTAGCCCAACAGAGCCACCATAAAATTTTTTCTAAGTCTACCTGGAGGTCCACAAACCACTTTTACCTTCTTGGAAAGGCTAGATAGATAGGGTGTCCCCACCCACACACACCTCCTCAGAATTAACTGCCTCAGCTCAGTAGTGTGGGACTAGCCATGACAGACAACTGAGGTGTATGAAGGGTGTCCTAGTACACCTTTGGTTATGATCTAAATTTCCACAGGTGCCACAAAAGGATGGTGCTGGACTGGAAGGCATGTGGAGGGTGACCCACACTCATGAGCAATTTAGAATTTTCTAAGTCATCCAAAGGGCCCAGCAATGGCTCATGCAGACCCGGGTCGGCCCTGCCAGCAGGCAGCACAGATGAATGGACCCACCAATAGCCACAGTAGAGTTATGCCAACTGAGATGTCCAGATATCAAGGGGCCCAGTAGTGCAAATGGCGGAAGGCCAACCAGGCCCTGGGTGTTGAAACGGCACTGGGGGCTTAATGTACATTTTTGGTGGGTCTATGGCAGTTAGGTTTGAATCTGGAGTCCTGCCTAAATCCTTGTAGAAATTAAACATCAAAATATTATATTCACAAATGCATATGTAGCTAAAAATATATGTTGGAAATACACATAATTAAAAACAAAAATTCAAAGAGAAATTGCTAATTCCTTAAATTTGACAGGCAGATTTAATAACAATGTGCTCTGAAATCATTACATCTGTAATGTAGTAACGTGATTAGGATTATTGAGGATTTAGTATAAATAACTAGCAAATACAAAGAGAACCTTTATCCAAATTATAGAGACTTTTTTCCACTTAAGTACACCAGTGGGTTTATGTCAAATATGATTGTGTAGTTGGCAAAGAGAAAATATCAGCCAATTGTAAAAAATAATATATAAACTGGGTAACAGGTAGTTACCATGGTAAAATCCAAATGAAAATAATAATCAAGTAGTTGAAACAAACCAAACTGACAGAGATAGTTTAAACAACAGGGTTACAATAAAATCAAAGGGTGTTTCAATTAGTCATGATAAATATGAAAAATGAAAGTAGTCAAAACCATGGAATTAAGGCTATAGCTATGATCTTGAAAAAATGTAAAACTTTAAAAACACTTATACAAAGAGAAAGAAAAAGGAAACAGGGTTATTTGACTTTTCAAATTATTACAAATTAAGCAGCTGTTAATAAAAGTTAAAATAATAATATTAAATTAATGATTAAAGAATGTAATGAAGAAACAGATTTGACATAAATCAGTCAAATAAAACTTTTGAGAGTTTAAATCTTGAAATTAAAAAGACCCATGAAAAAATAATACTGGCAATTAAAACAGACCATCTATTTATTTAAAAGCAATAATTTAAAATGCTAGAAATGCATCTATTTATTTAAAGGCAATAATTTAAAACGTTAGAAATGGGAAGAATTCTGTTCTCACTAATTACTAATTTGAATACGTAGGATAAATTCATTTCCAAGAAAATATGTTATAAACATTCACTCATAAGAACAATCTGATTAGCCAATTTTAATATATAAATTATACACTAGAATCTATTTCTAAAAGGGATTTGTGAGAGTTCTGGCAACATGTTAAATCACTTATAGTTCCTCTGTAATGTGAATTCTTCTAAAAGAAAAACATAAGCCTGTCTTCATTATTAGGCTAATCAAAATGTACACAAATGCAAAAAAAAAAAAGGAAATTAGATAATCTTTACTGAGTACATTTGCAAAAATCAGTGCAATAGCCATTATCTATTTATTTTAGCTATTCATCTATTTATTTTGGCCACTAGGTCATCACTGGTGTGGTTAAATAATAACACAACATTGTCAAGTGGCATTTATTGCAATAATGAAAGGATGATTCAATACTAGAAAACCTATCACTTTCATAGAGTAATTTTACAGATTAAAAATTAGATCACATCAATAGGCCCTTGAAAAAATATTTTAAATCATTTACATCTTTAAAATTAATTTAAAATCTTTAAAAATCATGTCAAATGGGGGGAGTAATTCTTGTTAATCAAGAAAATTTCAATAAACATTTGGCAGTAAGCACTTCCAGTAAAGGTAAAGCTGACAAAAGGGAGCTGGCCAGGGCTGCTGCCATTCACCTTCGCAAAGGTTGCCTGAGTTGCGACCAAGAAAAGAGGAAAGGAAAGAGGAAATACAAAAATGGAGTCAAAAAGCTGAAACTAGTTACTCTCAGATGATATAACCACAAACTCAAAAAAGTGGAAGAATCCATTTTAATTATTACAAATAATGAGATTATTTAAAAAGCAGACAAACCTATTTTGAATATACTGATATCCATATTTCCTGTTCAGTAGGAATAATTTATAAACTAAGCAGACACACAAAAATCAGTCTGTATTTACAACAGCAAAATATAATAACTCCCACTAAAAATAAATTTGCAGACCCATGTAAAAAAATTTTTTTTAACTTATTGAAGAAATAAAAATGACATGAATAAAGCCCAGCAAGCCAAATTCTTAGACTGAAGGACATAGTGACATAAAACCTCGGTGACTGCAGAAATTCAGTGCAACCTAAACTTAAAAGTCACTTGTGATATTTCAGGTAAAAAAAGAGATTTAGCCCTAAAAATCAATTTTTTCTCTATTTTGAGTTTTGGTGAGGGTACAGCAAAAATAAATATGAAAAGAGCAAAATGGAGACATGTCAAATTTCATCTGAACCTATATTATTTGAAAATTCAAGGTACGTCAGATTAATTTTAGATTAAACAATATAATATCAGAACTGAATGGAACATAATATAAAATAGGTTTTATAATATTTTGTATTACAAAACTCAAAGTGCATTAAAGATGGATTTTGGTTTCACTGCAGAAACATAAGACACTAAAGTGTATATATGTGTCAGTATGTATGTGTGATTAAACTACAGAACAGAAAATAGTACCTAAAATACAGCAAAAATAAGTAGAAAAATTCATTTTACACATATATGTCTATAAAATAAAATTTATTCAGCCTCACAAGTAATAACATGGAAATAAAAACAAAGACTTGTCATCTTATCCAAATCTATAAAAAATATATAGTATCACGTCCTGGTTAAAGCAGGGGGGAACCTCACACGTTGGTGATAGATGAGGACATCTTTGCAGTTCTGGGGGTGCATCTCTCTAGAATCTATTACAATTTGAAATGCATCATACCTTGACTGAGGAATCAAACCCTGACTTACCCAAAGTGGAGGAACCCTCAGACATCTGCAGAGAAGTCAGTGTGCTAAGAAGCATCCAATGCAGCAATCTTTAGAAATCCATGAACACCAAGGTTTCCTTGGAATATGCTGTGAATGATTTGAAAATCCTCCTACATTTAGGTTGATTCCATTTTCAAGCAATAACAGAATAAAACACACTCTACCCTGTGGATGAACTGCCACCTTAACCTGTCATGGCTCAGTTTGTAAATTCTCCCTTCTCTCCCAAGTCATTAATATTTTGAGGCCAGATATACACTGATTCGTTGTTAAGCTTCAAATGCATTACATAATCAGGTAGAACAAAGTTCTTCTCATCAATCTTCTTTTCCAGGATTTGTCAGGTATTCCTGACATTAATTCACCACTAATGTTTCTTTAATCCTGATCCACAAAGAGCTGAGTGCATCCAGATTGGCCCCTGAAATAAATCCCTACTGGCCAACCTCATTTACCTCATGGGGCACACTCCCCATCTTTACTCCATGTCTGGGTGTGAAGCCCCACCCATATGACCCCCTAAACGAAATCACTTCACTAGTTCTTTCACAGGTTCACAATATAATGGTATCAGTCAGAAGATAAGAAGGGGCTAAGGTAAGGCTATTGGTGAGTTAGGAAATGTGTTAGGTAGGATATTTGAGAGTCAGAGATTAGCATGTCCTCAAAACAGCATTTCAGGAAGGAGAGAACAAACAATAAATGAAAATAGGACTTTTACCAGAGAAAGAGCCATTCCTGACTGTTGCTCATTTTCCTTCACTAAGCTTTTCTCAGGTAAGGTCAGTATTGAGAAACCACTCCCGAATGTTAGGAGTATGCCCTTTGGGGCTTCAAATCAACATACCCCATCTTCCTATACCACAACCATGCATATGGGGCAGAACTCAACACGTGAAAAAGACTCTTCTGCTTTCCACTGAACCATCAGGAATTCAGGACAATAAACTCTTACATGGAAACTAAACAGTGAGTTTTTCTGCCCCTTTCTTCATAATGCCCTCATATCCTAGTGAAGCCCACATGCTACATGGCAGCTGTGGCTATTTGAGCTGGTCTGATTCCTCAGTCACAGAACCTTCAGTCCCTGCTAGTACCTGCTGAGCACAGGGCCACTGGGTGAGAACTGGCAGAGCTTTTCCTTTCTCCTGTTCCTAAGCTCCCAAGGCTCTCCCCCATTCCTAGATCCTGAACACCCAAACTGCATTGCCATTCCTCCTCCAAGCCCCGTTCCCAGAACCAAGGGCCACCTCCTCATTGGAGAGATACCTCTGTTCTGGGCTTAATCTAAAAAGTCTTGCTCTTTCCCTACCCAGTTGCCTTGTGTCAAAGGTGGAGAGGTAAATAGGAGAGGCCAGTAGCACTGGCCTCACAGGAATGACATGACCTGGAAGGGAAAGTAGCAGGATTTGCCCTTATCATCCCTCCTAAAGATTTCAGACTATATTTCATACTCTTGGTCTTACATGGTTTTAATCATATCGTATAAAAGCGCAACAGGTCTTACATGGTTTTAATCATATCGTATAAAAGCACTTAATTTCTCTTTTCCAGTGTGACCTGGAAGGGAAAGTAGCAGGATTTGCCCTTATCATCCCTCCTAAAGATTTCAGACTATATTTCATACTCCTGACCAAGAGCAACAGGTCTTACATGGTTTTAATCATATCGTATAAAAGCGCAACAGGTCTTACATGGTTTTAATCATATCGTATAAAAGCACTTAATTTCTCTTTTCCAGGACACACTAAGCCATCAAAAAATATATAATTTAAGAAGACCTAATTATTGGCACTGGAAAACAGAAAAGAAGGTCAGCTCTGGAAATATCTTTGAACAATTTACTCAAACAGATGAACAGATGGGATCTGTTAGAACAAAGTTCCAGGACAATCCAGCCCATCCTTGAGTATTTGCAGAAAATAAGACAAAAAACTTGAAGAGATCATATACTTAGTTGGAAACTTTAGCCCACAGCCCATTAAATTAAAAGATCACATAAGGGGGAAAAAAAAAACCTGGTGAAAATATTAGACTGTTTAAACTTGGTTTTGACTGTTAAGATAAAAAGTTAATATCATTACCAAGTTTAAATACTGTAAAATTATTTACTAAATACCAAAAATATTTTCAATAGATAATAAAGACTGGGAAAGCATTGCGGTCTCATAATCTGAACTTAACAAATAAATTTTAAAAGGAAAGTAATTTGAAAATTAGAAAACCATCTAATAAATTTGAGATCAACCCTTCTACTGCCCTCTCTGCTGTTGTTGGTCAATGCCCCCTCCTCTCCGCGCCCTCTTCCATTTCTCTGCTGATCGATCCCCTTTAGTCTGATCGCACTGTTCCTTGCCCCGGAGCACTCTTACTGCGTCTTTCCAAGTCTGTCATACCCACCCACTTTCCATCCTCTATTTTACCCTCCCTTTTTCTCACTGTCCCTCACTAGCTCTATCTCTCTCTTCGTCTCTCTTTTCTCCTCATCCCTCGGCCCACCTAGACGTCCACAGGGATGGAATAACAATGCCCTGAGCGGGAAGAGCTCATCTTCCAGTGGGACATCGGGAAGGTAAACACTAGGCAAGAGGACACGGGGTGTCACAGGACAGGGCCAGTCCCCTCCTCCAACCCGGGGCTCGAGCCTCCCCAGGCGGTGGCCGCGAAGGAGAGGCCGGGGGAGCAGGAAGGACCTGCCGCATGGGGTACAAGGCTGAGGAAGGGTCTCAGGAGAGGGCTGGGGTCTGCAGAATCCCGGGACTGCCCTAAGGGGCCGAGGGGCAAGGCTGGAGGCGAAAGGCAAGAATCCACTTGCCGACTGGGGACCTAACGCTGCGGGCGAAGACGGTGAACACACTCAAGGCTAACAGGCCCGGCGCAGGCGGCCTCGGGGCGTGTTAACCAAAAGCTGACGCAGACGCGAACCCGGCAGCGGAGCAACCGGCCTCGGAGGGTCTCAGGGCAACGCGGGGCTCCCCGGAGCCTGTGAAGTCAGCGGGGACCACCGACCCCGGGTGTGGAGGACTGGGTTAGGAGGGGGTTGCGAGACGCGAGTTTGAGCGACAAAGACCGGAGCGCACTCACCCGAGTGGGCCTTGGCTCCGGAGAGTTCGCTTCCGGGTCAAAAGGAAACTGCGCGAGGAGGCGGAGCCTTGGTCGCACGAAGAGGGGCGTGGTCGGGGGCAGGGCCGGCGAGCCTCCCTCGCTCCGCCCTCGGCCCGTTTCCTGGTCGGCCTCTCTCTCTGCCCTGCTGTCGACTGCAGGGTTGGCTCCGTTTGGTTCTGTCTGGAGCCCACTGCACACTGCCTGTGTGGAGTACGCGATGTCTCGCTGACTCCTGAAGAAGGGGGTTTCCATTTCTGTTATCTATTCTCCTGGAAGGCGGAGGTCTGGGCTCAGTTCCATGGTCTTCATGGGGCCAGGGCCTGGGCTGAGGGTGAAGGCTGAGGAATTGCTTTAAAAGAACAAAATTTACTGCTTGTATATGTGTAATTCCATTCTCCTTAATATTTCACTTGTTCTGTTTCACACTTCTTGCGATGGTTTATAAATTCAATACCTTAAGGTGAAGCGTGGATGGCATCCCATAATTTATCAATTTCTGAATACGTTGTAATTTTACTGTCTGAAACTATTTTTTTTTTTGAATTGCAAAATATGAGGTATTTTAATAAATGTTCTTGTTTTCTATTTCTGAATGTTTTATTTCGTGTACAGATATGAGGCTTGTAAAATGAATACGTGGACTTTGTATTTAACTAATGAAAAATTAATTTTTGAATATTACCAGGGACGTTTGATAAGGCTGTCTATTCTCACATGAACATTTCAAAAAATAGTAAAATTAGGGCCGTCCGGTTAACTCAGTTGGTTACAGCATGGTGCTGATAATACCAGGATCAAGGGTTTGGATCCCCTAACCAGCCAGCCACAAAAAAAAAGAAAAAGAAAATTAGGTTTTCAAATTTCAGTAGCTTAATTTATATCCTTAATAAATTTTAGTGCGAAATATGTGCGTTAATATCTCTTTTTTTATTTCCTTTGGAAATTCTGAAGTTTATGCTAGCTGGGATTTGGCAGGGCCAGATCCCACCTATTCAGGCTACAGAAATTTCTCAAAGGTGATTTTTGAAAGAGAGCACATTTCTGATTCTTCCAGAACTAATACCAGTTTCTCAAACTTTTAAATTTATTTAGTATTAATATTTGAACTCAAATCAATTTAATTTTTGGAAGAAATCTTTCTCTGAGGCAGTAAGACAAACCGCCCTGGGGCTTATATGGAGGACACTTCTCCATTTCTCCAGGACACTGTGTTCATTTCCTCCAAGCTCAGCTCACTTCTTTCAGACCTGCTGGAAACTGGACTCTGACTGAGGAGCCTGGACTGTATGCCCTTTGGATCAAGGGCTTTTCATGTTTTGGACTCCCCATTTAGTGATTTCTCTGGGTCCACATGGGATGCATATCTCTTTATGAGAAGCTGAGCCCATAAGATGGGTGTCTGAATAAACCAAGTTCTGTCCACTACTTGACTGAGTCTCTATTCCTTGGCTGGGATTTAGATTTGATGAAAGCTGGGGGGTAAAAGGAGTGACAGTGCATTGAAGTATAATTTCTCCATTTATGTTTTTATGAGCATTATTATAAGAAAAAAGTAGTTTCTAGACACTCCTTAGAAAAACCACCTCACTAAAAAACTAGTTCCTTTTTCAGGACTAAACAGTGTTTATTTTAATGGAGATCATTTTTAAGCCAGTCTTCAATGGGTTTATAAATTACATCCAAATAATCACGTCAAATTTGACTTTTATATGGGCCATTTTTATGGTGAATTTTTCAAAATTATCTACAAGTCTCTGGAGAAAGAACTCTGCAAACATGTCTACGAAATACAAAACAAACCTCTGGCAGAATTTTTTGAAATGTAGCAGCTGTTGAGGACCAGAGATTAGTGATGTTTTTATGGTATGGAGAATAGTGAGGAGGGATGTGAGCAGACTCGGCTAATGACAGAACCTAATGGCTGAAGATAGTGTTTCCTCTCTTATCTGGTTGATCCTTGGCCTGTGGACTATCATTTCACTGAATGTTAAAGAAGTAGCACACTTGATTTTCAAGTATATTTGCTACAGTATTAAATGTAGCGTTCCCATAGGCTTCTGTTATTTTGTATGTCTAGAGAAATGCTGTCTTTCTTTTTCCTAATTCATTCTATTGTGATATACTATCACAAGCTTCCAAAATCAGGCATTCAAGGGTACAGGCCTAAATTCACCATTTAAAATTTGTGTCCTAAGCTGGTGAATTCTATTATTTTCTTTTTTTGTTGTTTTTGTTTTTGTTCTTTTGGTGGCTGGCCGGTTCAGGGATCTGAACCCTTGACTTTGGTGTGATGACACCACTCTCTAACCAACTGAGCTAACTGGCCAGCCCTGTGGATCCTATTCTGATAGAATAATCATGGCACCTCAGAATGGGACATCAATGTGTGAGAAATGGGTTTCACTTAGTGGTCATGAGGCCATCTCATCTGCACTTGGAGAAGAAGGTGCATAAGAACTTTTGTCTGTTGGTATATGAAATATTTATATTTTTTTATGATCCAGGACATCCAAAAATCAATACCTGAGGAAGACTGACCTGATCTCCAAAGAGATAAGGCAGATGAGTGGTCATTACCACAGTACTAGCCCCACAAATTCCTGCAAAAACCCAGAATGTCAAGAAGCAACGGAAGGGATAAGTGGGTCCAAAGACTTCCCCATCAGATGAGTAAAATCCCAGAGAAAGTGAAGGCTTGAAATTGTGGGGGTCCAGAAATTTTTATCTCAGGTGGGGACAGGAAGTTGGGACCCATCTACTTAACATGGTTTTTTTCCTGCAGGCAAGAATAACAGAAGAGGAAGGCTGTACACAGAAGTTCCCCTGGAGACCTCAAAGGAAGTTGCAGCAAAATTGGAAGGAGTTGACAGAATCTTTTGACTGTCTGAGGATGTCTCACTCCTGACTCCCTGCTCTATTTCCGTTCTGGGTAACCCTTATCTGTTTCACACCAATGATCATTCTGTGTGAGGAGGTTATTAAAGTTCTAACCAATAGGATTCCAGTTTATTTGTGTGCTTTTCAGATGCTCTTTTTTTCCTTTGTTTGTTTTTGTACAATTACTTGCATGTCTGCAAACAAGAAGCTAGTGTTTTCCACAATGGTTGCACCAATCTACATTCCCACCAACAGCATACAAAACCCTTGCTAACACTTATATCTTCTCTTTTTTAGTATAGCCATCTAATGGATGTGAGGTGTTTTATCATTATGGTTTTGATTTGCATTTCCCTGATGATTAGGGATGTTGAGCACCATTTCATATACCTGTTGGTCATTTTCATGTCTTCTTTGGACAAATGTGAATTCAGATTCTTTGCTCATTTTGGATTGGTAGGCATTGTTTTTTATCTATTCTTGTTACTTTCTGTGTGACAGCATTGTAAATATGAGCTCTCAACCAAATATCCTCATATAAGGTCTTTGAATTCACATCTGGTTAAATCTTTAGGGTACATTTCTAGATGTGGAGTTATGCTGAATAAAGAATGTGAACATTTTTAAGATTTTGAAACATTACGAAATTACTTTTCAGGATGGTGTGCAAATTCAAAATTACATGCACAATTGTGGAGAAAATAGGATAATTTAGTAAAGCTCCCTTGGCTCAGGTCTGGTTGGGGGTCAAGCAGCACATTTCCTTGTAAACAGGTTGTGTGTGGGTGGAGTTAGCAGGCATGTGTGCCCATGTATCTTTCTAGTTTGTTGCTTGTGTATGTTCTTCAGTTTGTGAAGCAGAGCTGGCTGCAGGGAGCTTGCATCTAAAAATAGAGCATGTTTACTCTGCTGGCAGCTGCTCAGTTTTTTTTGGACTTTGCCGGTAGCAGTAGAGTTTCTGTTCCTACTGCCTACCTATTAGGTGTGTGTGTGCTGAATAAGGACTATTCTTTCTTCACCTATGGCTCCAAAGACCTTTTTGCTGTTACCTAGCATGTGAAGGGTTTGTGAACAGGCTGTGAGCTCCAGACCCCAGCTCTAGCTCTACAGCAAGGTATGGAAATACCCACCTGGTACTTTATATTTCATTTTATTACAAAATGTAAAGGATTAGAAATCTTGATTCTTGTTTGATTTTTTAGATAGGGCTCGTTAGTTAAAAAACTTAAGGGACAAAAGTCCTTAGCTAGGAGGCAACGGCCTACAGCTAAGCAGGCAATAGCGCATCAAATCAACTCCAATCACTGTTTAGGTATGGGATTGTATACTTTAGGTACGGTATGTTAACAGATGGTTGACATACCAATCTTAAGAGATTTTAAAGAATTGCTGTAGGAAAATATGTGAGAAATGTTTGCTGAAGGGAAAATTTTTTGTTAATGGAAACTTAAGATACAATCACAGATAGACAGAATCATAGGAATGTAATGATTGTTTTAGCTGTTATAAAAATACTTATATCTTAAGTTAAAGATAATGGTCACCGTGTAATTAGCTTAACATTTCACTAATTATACTTTTGAATAACATGCTGTTTTAATGACGTTACTATGTTCCATTGTTTAAGCTATACTTAGCTATGGATAACTTTTGTCACATTGCCTGTGTCTTTGTGTCCTTTTGAAATGATTGAATCAACTGATTTTTCTTGTGAAACTTCCTTGTCTTTATAATAAAAACAGAAGCTAACTTTGAATCAGGGCTGTACCCAGTTTCTCCTTCTAACAGAGGAGTTGCTTAGGTGCTTTCCCTTTGGGCTTCTCATTGCAGTGTTGCTTTGAGTAATCTTTTTTGCATCTCCGTTACACAGCGAGAAGTATAACAACTGTGAACATTGTTACTTATTTCATTCTACTCAGTGAAAAGAAGTCTCTGGAAAGAAAGTTCCTCCTTTGTTCTTATTTCTCATATCTTTAAATGGTGGCAGCAGCACAGTTATGAGTATGTGCACCAGGTGCTGTGTAAACCAAGGGATCTTTTATGTATCTGTGTCCAGTGATGGAGGACTGTGTGCATGCCTTGCCACTAATAGGGACAACCTGGTAAATCTAAGCTACACTTACTATAACTTTTACCTTAACCTCTCTCAGCTTCTGTTTCTTTATATTTAAAAAGGGAGTAATAGCAGAACCTTCCTCTAAGGGTCATTGTAAGGAGTAAACTAGTTAAGTAACTTGATTTGAATATTACCTTGTATTTGGTAAACAATATATAATCTGTAGATATGATGGTATTAGTTATTATAATTTTCAGAAAAAGTCTGTGAGAAATTGGTAGGATATGACAACAGATTGTGGGGGTGGGGGTTTGTTTTTATAACTTGATTTGAATATTACCTTGTATTTGGTAAACAATATATAATCTGTAGATATGATGGTATTAGTTATTATAATTTTCATAAAAAGTCTGTGAGAAATTGGTAGGATATGACAACAGATTGTGGGGGTGGGGGTTTGTTTTTAACATACGAGCCATCTCTCACTTTTGGTGAAGATGTGATTTGGTTTTCTTACTTACTCCTATACAAAGTTATTTATGGATTTATCTTTGTTCAGCTTTTTATTACTAGCTCAGATTAATCTTTTTGTTATTCCTTTGGGGTATGTGACTCAGATCTGTCCAGTGACATTCTGGGAAGACAGTGGCATGTCTGGGAAAGTTTCCTCAAAGGATAAGACAGACATGGAAAAGGTGACTCTTCCTCAGCAGCATGTTGCTCTTTGTGGATGTGTCCCCTGGTTTCATATTGCTGCCTCAGGTGTGGGGCTAAGAATGGCAGAGCAGAACACTGTAGAACCACTGTCAGTGATGATGTGAGGGGTTACTGAAATATCCAGCTTAGGAGCTTCTCTGTTTGGGGACATTTATACAGAGCACTAGGTTTCTCTTGTTGCCTAAGAAATAGCCATCAACTTAGCTCAAAACAGCACACATTTACTATGTCAGGTTTCTGAGGGTCAGGAGTCTGGGCACAGCTTAGCTGGATTCTGGGCTCAGAATCTCGGAAGGCTGCAATCGAGGTGTCAGTGGGGCTGCATTCTCACCTGGAGGCTCAAGTGTTGAACATTGCTTCCAAGCTCATTCAGGTTTTGGCAGCACTTGTTTTCTGGAGGATGTATGACTGAGGGCCCAGTTTCTCACTGGTTGCCACATTTCCCTGTCTCTTCATAGGCAGGAGACACAGTGCTGCTTGCTTCTTTAATGGTAGTGAAGAAGGATTTTACTCTAGTCTGCTAGGACGGTTTTAAATAACAATAATCACCGGCGTGACATCCCAGCACCTTTGCCATATTCTGGTGGTTAGAACCAAATCATAAGCCCCATCCGCAGCCCAGGGCAGAGGGTTACATGAAGTCGCATTAGGATGTGTCTGCCACATGTAGATTATAAATTTGGGTATGTGAGCAATGAAGTTATGGGTTTTTGTTTCTTAAAGCAGAGGTATCTTGAGTGTCAGAGATTAATTTTATACTTCAGAAATGCTGCATAATGCAATTGTGGGGTAGAATTACTACTTATCAAAAATTGCTTCAAGGTTGGCTATTACTGCATCCTGCACTAAAAATACAGTTTTTTATTATTCTGTTGTTCAAAGGGAATCTGTTTGTATATTGATAAGATGTCATAGGAATAGAAGATTTCTCTTGGGACATAGCATGGTATCAGGTCTTTCTATCTTTTAAACTGTTGAAAGTGAATATTGTTGAAATTGAATTGTTCATTGATACCTCTCCCTGGAGTTGCTTGACTAGATTTTGTGTGTAGTGGGGATCTTATTTTACCTTCTGATGTCACTTCCTTATACTATGACATAACTAATTTACTTCTAACTCACTGTTAGTCTGCTTAGGCTGCCATAACAAAATACTGTAGTCTGGATGACTTAAACAATGACATTTATTTTGTCACAATTTTGGACACTGAAAGTGCAAGATCAACGTGCCGATGGGTTTGTTCCTAATAAGGTCTTTCTTTCCAGCTCGCAGATAGTCTCCTTATTGCTTTCCACTGTGCCCTTGGGCAGAGAGACAGAAAGCCCTGGTGTCTCTTTCTCTTGTGTGGGCAGCAGTCTTGAAGGATTTGGGGCTTACCTGATGACCTCATTTTACCTTTAGTACCTTCTAAAAGTCCCTGTCTCCACAGACAATTGCATTTGGGGTTAGGGCCTCAACATACAAATTTTGGGAAGACACAAACATTCAGTCTATATCACCTGATGAATTGAAATAAGATCTTTATCATTTACTAAATTATTTGGAGTGTCTGTTGTTTTTGTCTGCCCAACATTTCTTCTCCACATTATTCTAGTAATGGGTAAGCTGTGTGACCACAGGGGTGACACGTGACCCAGATGTGCCAGCCATAGTGCTGCATGACCAGCCCTGCATGATGAATATTTCATCCAGGGTGGGGAATGAGCCTGCTGTGCCCTCTGTAATTTTGGTAATCACAGATCTGCTTGTGTGGGGGCCTGGAGATGCACAAGAGTCTGTGTTTATGGACTAGAAGGAGACTGTGAACAGAGTGTCCTAAAGTCCAGGCAATCTAGACACCACTGAGGCCGTAACCATGTGCCTCTCCCTGTGATTGCTGTAGGACTAGTGATTTTTTTTTTCTCTTTTCTTTGTTTTGCTTACATTCTGTTGAGGTGGGTTACTCCTATTTGTAATTGAGATCTAACTTGACTGAATTGATCTGGCCTGTGTCTGACCTGTTTTTGATTTTACTGAACTATTTGCAGATACTTGTACATACATATGATAATGTCTGAAGTTATAGTAGCTTTACACTACTATATAGTATACACACACACACACACACACACACACACACACACTATATACATACATACAGTACTATATATATATATACACACACACACACACACACACACACACACACACACACACACTACAATATATATAAAATCACTCTTTAATCCGTTTGTTCATCGATGGGCACTTCAGTTATTTCCCTGTCTTGTGAATAATGCTGCCATGAACATGGGAGTGCAGACATCTCTTTGACACACTAATTTCAGTTCCTTTGGATATTCCCAGAGGGGCAATTGCTGGATTATATGGGAGTTCTATTTTTAGTTTTTTAAAGAACCTTCATTTCATTTTCCCAAATATCTATGTTAATTTACATTTGGGCCAACAGTATATACAAAGGTTCTCTTTTCTCCACATCCTTGCAAACTCTTGTCATCGTCATTCATCTTTTTAATAGCCATTCTAACAGGTGTGTGGTGATACCTCATTGTGGTTTTAATTTGCATTTTCCTTTTGATTAGTGATATTGAGGATGTTTTTTGTTTATCTGTGGGCCATTTGATTATTTTATGAGAAATGGCCATTTAGGTCCTTTGCCCATTTTTAAACAGGATTATTTGTTTTTCTGCTATAAGTAGATTGAGTCTTTTATATATTTTGGATACTAGTCCCTTATCAGTTGTAAGATTTGCAAGTGTTTTCTCCTAATATGTAGATGTCTCTTTACTCTGTTGATTGTTTCCTTTGCTGTGCAGAAGTTTTTAGTTCGATGAAATCTCATTGGTCTATTTTAGCTTTTATTGCCTGTGCTTTTGGGGTCATATTCAAAAAACCAGTGGTCAGACTAATGTCATGGACCTTTCTCCAGGTGTTTTCTTCTAGCATTTTTTACAGTTTTAGGTCTTACATTTGTCTTTAATCCATTTTGAATTGTTCTTATACAATGATTGAGCAAGGGTGCAGGTTTATTCTTCTGTCCAGGATATCCAATAAGGGTTTAATTTTTTTCTTATGCATGTGGATAGCCAGTTTTCCCAGTATCATTTACTGAAGAGACAGTTTTTCCCCCATTGTGTGAACCTGGCACCTTTGTTGAAAATCAATTGACTGTAGATGCATGGACATATTTATGGTCTATTCCTATTCCATTCGGTTGATGTATCTGTTTTTATGCCAGTACCATGCCATTTCAATTAAAATGGCTTTGCAGTATATTTTGAAATCAAGTAGTGTGATGCCTCTATCTTTGTTCTTTTTGCTCAAGATTGCTTTGGCTATTTTTGGTCTTTTGTGATTCTATATGAATTTTAAGATTTTGTGTCTATTTCTGTGAAGAATGACTCAAATTTTGATTGGGATTGCATTGAATCTGTAGATTGATTGGTTACTATGGATATTTTAATAATATTCTTCCAATCCATAAACAAGAGATATCTTTTCATTATTTTTTCAGCTTTAATTTCCTTTATCAATTCTTTATAATCTTCACTGTACCAATTATTCACTATTCACATTCTTGGTTAAATTTACTCCTAAGTGGGTTTTTCAATATGTTTTTTTCCAGATAGTTCACTGTGAGTGAATATAGACAATACTGATTTTCATATGTCAATTTTGTATCCTGCAGTTTTATTGAATTTGTTTGAGTTCTTAGAGGTTTTTAAAATTTTTATTTGTTTTATTGGTGGAGTCATTAGGGTTTTCTAAATATAAGATCATGACATCAGCGTACAGAGACAATTTCACTTCTTCCTTTCCTTTTTGGTTACCCTTTTTTTCTTTTTCTTGCCTATTTTCTCTGGCTAGGAATTTTAGTACTATGTAGAAGAGAAGTAGGGAGAGTGGAATCCTAATCTTGTTTCTGATTTCAGAGGAAAATCTTTCACTTTTTCATAGTTGAGGATAGTGTTAGCTGTGGGCTTGTCATATATAGCATTTATTATGTTAAGATGAAGAGTTTTTGTCATAAACATATGTTGAATTTTGCAAAATGCTTTTTCTGCATCTGCTGAGATGATCATATGGTTTTCATCCTTCATTCTGTTGGTATGGGGAAACACATTTATTGATTTGGGTATGTTCAATCATCCTTGCATCCCAGGGATAAATCTCACTTCATAATGGTAAATGATTCCTTTAACATGCTGTTGAATAGGGTTTCCTAGTATTTTGTTGAAGATTTTTATGTCTGTGTTCATCTGGGATATTGGCTTGTAGTTTTCTCATAGTGTCTGTGTCTTGCTTTAGTACTAGGGTAATGATGGCCTTGTAAAATCAATTTGGAAATATCCCCTCCCTATCTATTTTTTGGAAGAGTTTGAGCATAATTGATATTAATTCTTTAAATGTTTGGTAGAATTCAGTCATGAAGCAGTCTGGTCCTGGGCTTTTATTTGATGAGAAATTTTTTATTACTCATTTACTCTGTTTATTCATTACTTCTTTGTTTGGATCTCTGATTTCTTCATGGCTCAGTCTTGGTGGATTATATGTTTCTAGGAATTTGTCCATTTTTTTTTTTTAGGTTATCCTATTGTTGGTGTATAATTGTTTATAACAATCTCTTATGGTCCTTCTGTTATCAGTTGTAATGTCTCATCTTTCATTTCTGACTTTACGTATTTAAATCTTCTCTATTTTTTTCTTAGTCTAGCTACTGGTTTGTCAGTTGTTTAGCTTTTCAAAAATCCACTCTTAGTTTTGTTGATCTTCTCTATTACTTTTCCCATCTCTATTTTATTTATCTTTGCCCTGATCTTGTCATTTCCTTCCTTCTACTAACCTTTGGCTTAGTCTATTCTTTTTCTTCTTGAATTGTAATGTTGCTTCTCCCAGGGTGATGGAGATGCAAAGGATTACTCAAAGCCCATTTCTTCTGAGCAGTGAGAGGCCCCAAGGGGTTAACTTCCAGGAACCCTCAAGAGAGAAGCATTCCTTGGAAAAATAACCCCGAACTAGGGTCTTCTCTCAGTATTTATTCTCCAGGCCAGAAAGTTACAGAAAAGGAACATAGATGGTTACAAAAAGACCAGTAAGAAAATTGTCATGTCCATGCCATAGCCCAGAGAAAGTTTTCTCTTTTGCAAGCTTAACATTTCTATGTGTAATTCTAAAAAAGTTAGGCTATACCTGAAACTACAAGGCCTTGGAAGCTGGGCCGTGCGAAATACATTTACTTTATAAATGTTAGTATACTCCACATATGCCCCTTTATTTGTTTGTTTGTTTGTTTGTTTTTAAAGAGAAAGCAAAAGCTATAGATCAAGGTTTCACACTTAAGACAAAAACATTTTGTTAAAGCAAAGTTAGTATCATTTTAGTATGGCAAGTCCTTTTAATTTATCCCAGGTGGGGACTGATGATGTAGTTGTCTCTTGGGGCTGTTGCATCGGCATCATTCCTGGTGGAATGAATTGGGGTGTTATTGCCAGTTGTTGAAACTCTGGAATGGGGTTCTGTTCTGTGTAATAGTTGATTTTGAGTCCAGAGAGTTTGTTGGTGTTCACCCATCCAGGACATCACTGCTTCCAAAGCATCTAATCTTTGTAAAATTTCTTGATCAATTACAGATCTTTTGTTTAGGAACAGCATGTCTCATCCAAGTCATAAGCACCCCTTTAAGGCTGTGAAACTTTAGAGAACTGCTTTTGTAGACAAGATATTATTTCCCCCTTCTCAATTCACGCATCCCTCATAAAAGCATTGATCAATTTTCTGATTGAAAAGGTTACCTTTCTTTATATAGATCCCTCAGTGCTGGGAAGGCTCATTGCCAGGTTGTCATGCCCACATCAGGGGGAAAGATGAAACAGTAAGATGAAACAGCAGTTAGGCTAAGTTAGAGCAACATGAAGAGGGGTCAGGAACTTAGAAGAGACATGCTATTTTATAACCAAAGTTTTAAAATATATCCTGTTATAAAGAGAGAGTCAATTTTTATTGAACTTATGAAAATAGCCACATTGCCATAATAATCATAAAGATACTCAAAGTTTTTAAGCCAATTAGTTTTGATACATATCTTATATATCCTTTGAGAAGCTCCAGGGCCCTTGGAACTCCTCAAAGTTAGTTTAAGTCAAAAGGTTGAGCTTTCCAAATTTAGTTTTAGAAAGTTTGTCAAATAACAAAGGCTTAAAACACTTAGTTGAATGAGATCACAAATTACTACAAAAATAAAACCAAAGTGACAAAGGATTTCAAAGGCAGAGAGTACAAGAAATTATCATGATAAAACATGAAATAAGTTTCCTAGACCAGTTATCTGAAAGATAAATAAAACCTTTTACAATTTTCTATTAAGAGTAGTTAAGTGCTTTTAGGAAATCTGGTTGTTCCAATGCAAGAGAAGAAACTCTAAATCTGTATCAGAATACTATTGATATAAATGTTTAATTTTTAGAAAATCTTATACATAATTTCCTTTTAATTTTAGCCAATTGAAAAAGTTTCTTTTATAAATTAACCCATACAAACCATTATCACGACTTACTCAGACTTTTTGTTTTTTGCCCTTTACTTACTACTTTCTAAATAGCCAGTCATTTTACTCTAGGACAAGAACACATTGTATCAAATGCTTTCTCACATAAAAATTCTTTTCTTTTCTTTTTAAGCCTTTTTAACCACAACCACATTTTTATATGAAAACTTTCTTTAAATCATCTCTTTTTTACATACCTGTTTTTTCTCTATCAATGTTAAATTGGCCTCATTTGTCTAAAAATTATATATGAAAGGTTTTTCTGGTTTTGGCAGGGTTTAGAACTTAAAAGACCTCTAGTGAAGACAATCCTGTTTGATTAGTAAACCCAGGCAAAGATATGTGCTGATAAGAACATCTTTATATATTCAGGTTAGTAAATGGGGGTCCATTTGTCAGAGCAGATTACACAAAGCCCAGTTTGAGCCTCAGCTATTTCTACCAAATAGATATTTATGGTTACTCAGCCAAAAATTTGGTGTATTAAGTATTTCCAAAGGTCTCTAGCAAAGGTTAAAATTATGAAGGAGCAATCTTGAATCTCCATGAGTTATGGAAAATATCTTCTATTTATTGTTTACCTTTTATAGTTTACATGAAAATTTAAAGAAGGACCAGTGTGCTGTCAATATTACAGTTAATTTTGACCAATCAAGATTATTAAACTTAGGAAGTAAGCAGTTTTGAATTGTTTTATATTAATATCTGTAGATAAAAAACCATTTCTAATTCTGAAGAGACATGTTTTTAATTTTAACAGATCTAGATATACTTAGGTTTTTTGTATAAAATTAACATTTCTGTATTTTATCAATATAACACAACTTTAAGATTTTAAATTACTGAGAAGAAATTTTGAAACTGCAATGATCCCATTTATAAGCATTTAACCCATTCACATTTGTTTAATTTACTCATATCAGGCTATACCCTTATCAGTTAATGCTAACTAGGGCCTATGAGGTATTGGGAATAGGTCCCCTTTCACTAGCCATCCTGGGTCCCAAGTATCCACGTGGCATTTAGGGTCATGTGGAATCCAGAGAGGCCATGTGTAGCTTAAGGCAGAGGGCAGCATTCACAAAGATAATGTCTAAAAGATATCGTTTCTCCCAGCATGGCCAGGAGGCAGAGCTGAGATAAGGAGGATATGTATTGGGTTTTGTCGTGCAGCCTGTGGCCCATGTGCTGTGGACACGTTATGTCCTCTGATCTCACCATGGCCCTCTGTTCAGTGTCCAGAATTTAGAGGCTTAAAACCAAACACAAGCTAATAACAAGACTTGTGCAGGGCTTTGGGAGAAGTGCAGAAGCCAGTTCTCCTACAGTTTTTAGTCCTTAACCAAATTAAACAAGCATTAAACATACCACAAAACGTGCTGGCCTAAAGACAAATTTAGGCAAAAGGTTTAAATCAAATTTTGAAAATATATTTATTTTATCAAAACTTTAGAAAATTAAAATAACATGAACTTTAAAAGTATACTTATTTATTTAATGAGCATGCATTAATTATAAGCCAATTTGGTACCATGCAGACAATACAAACACATATAGACATGAACATGTAGACATAACATACATTTACGTGCATATATATGTAGACATAAACAGAAACAATAAGGATTTTATAAGTTTTGTTTAAAATATAATAAGGAGACAGATAAAATAGAAAACTCACTAGTACAAAAGGACAGTCAGGTTTAAGTGTTTCTAAAGAATGTTAAAGCTTATCTGTGAGGCCTCACACTGTTTTAGAGAAAGTAAGGTAACAAAAACAAGTAGATTTTAGTCAAGTTTTTGTTTCTCAAATGGGTTACTGAGCTTAAAGGCTGAGCTATAAAACAGATAGAAATGAAGCCATTTGACTTTTGGGGTTTCCAGAGAAAGGCAGCAGAGCCAAAATGAGGTCTGGTTGGCACCAGGGCTGCATTTCCTATAAAGCCTTAGAGTCTTGGTGAAGAAGAGAAGCACATGCAGTTAAGAAAAGACATGCTCAAACAAACCAACATTGCAAAGAAATATTAACTTCTTTTACTTTAGTTTGTCCAATATAAAGTTTTTTCAGTTACTGGCAAAGATTAAGTTTTATCCTTTTTCAGTGACATAAACATGCCTTTCTTTTTGTTAAGGTCTAGAATAGGTCTCAGAGCGACTTGACATAGATTTCAAACTGTTAGATGGGATGCCTTGACAAGACCCATAGTATTTTTTAACCAGTGACTAATTTGTTCCCAAATTTTCATGTCAAGCCTCCCTTCCTTGGGGTACCAAAGACATAGCTGTCTAATAACCACTAACCATTTTACAAGCTGCCATTCAGTTACTTTACAGCCAGTTGCTTTAAGGAGACATTGGAGTTGTAATTTATGTTGAGTCTCCACTTTTGTTAAAGAATTTTCCATATTTTATAAGTGAAAGAAAAAGAAAAAACCTTCGGGTTGAAAGCTAGCTTGACCTGCCACAGGCATGCAGTGCTAATCAAGAGCCACCTGTGATTCCCTTACTGGGATGAGTAATCCCTTACCGGGATGCACAAATATAAATGTCGGACATCCTTTACTTTCCAGGGCTTGGCAGGTCAGTCTCTGATCTGTGGAGTCAGAATTCCTCACACGGGGCACCATTTGTCACCTCTCCCAGGGTAATGGAGATGCAAAGGATTACTCAAAGCTCATTTCTTCTGAGCAGAGGCCCCAAAGGAGTTAATTTCCAGGAACCCTCAAGAGAGAAGCATTCCTTGGAAAAATAACCCTGAACTATGGTCTTCTCTCAGTATTTATTCTCCAGGCCAGAAAGTTACAGAAAAGGAACATAGGTGGTTACAAAAAGACCCATAAAGTAATTGTCATGGCAACAATCATTAGGTTTGGCTGCCCAATGACATCTGCCCTTAGGGCCAGCAATTTTGCTGTGTTACAATTCTTTATCTACAACAGAGACATTAGCCTGGGGAAAGTTTTCTTTCACAAGCTTAACATTTCTATGTGTAATTCTAAAACGTTAGGTTATACCTGCAACTACAGGGCCTTAGAAGCTAGGCCCTGTGAAAAACATTTGCTTTATGAATGTTAGTATACTCCACATTGTAACATTAGGTTGTTTATTTGAGATCTTTCTTCTTTTTTGATGTAGGTTTTAAATAGTATAAACTTCCCTACTACAACTGCTTTAGTTGCATCCCATAAGTTTTTCATGTTTGTTTCCATTTTTGTTTGTCTTAGTATTGTCCTGTCCCATGGGATATTCAACGCAGACCCTGGAAGGGAGAGTGGGAATGGGAAAGGAGCAAGAGACGCAAGAGATGGAGACAAGACAGTATTCTGATCAAGTCTCGTTTATTGGCTCTAAAGTTACATCTTATATAGGAAAAAGCAGGCATATTGTAAGGGGTCAGGAATGCAGGAATACGATAAGATCTTGAGAGGAAACAAAGACAGGACACTCCTGATGCAGTGCAGCCCCCAATCTTTACAGTAAAGCAGAAACTTAGCATAAGATGAAAGGTCACCCTTGAGTAAACTTGCATAGCCAGCAACGCAAAGCCCCAGGCATAAACAGATTTTGAGGCAGATACCACGTAAGCATGGCCATCTGGTGCAAGCAGATTGTCATGTAGGCCTGGTCACACAAGAAGGGGTGTGGGGCTACAGGCTCCCAACAAGTATATTTTTAAATTTTTCTTTTAATTTTTTTCTTTGACCCAGTAGCTGTTCAGGAGCATATTGTTTAATTTTGACATATTTGTGAACTTTTCATGATTCCTTCTGTTGTTGATTTTTGGTTTTATACCATTGTGGTCTGAAAAGATACTTAATGTGATTTTAGTTTATTAAAATTTGGTAAGACTAGTTCGTGGCCTAACTTTTGTTCTGTCTTGGAGAATGTTTCATATGCACTTGAGAAGAATATGCATTCTGTTGCTGTTGGATGGAATGTTCCAAATGTGTTTGTTAATTCCATTTGGTCTAAAGTGTAGTTCTAGTCCAATGTTTGCTTACTGATTTTCTGTATGGATGATATATCTGTTGCTCAAAGGGGGGTTTGAAGTCCTTAGTGTTATAGTGTTGCAATCTGTCTCCCTTCAGATTCCTTAATGTGTGTTTTATATATTCAGGTGTTCTGATGTTGGATGCATATATATTTACAGTTGTTATAGCCTCTTGATGAACTGACCCCTTAATCACTATATAATGGCCTTCCTTGTCTCTCTTGTCTCTTTTTATGGTTTTCTGGGGTTTTTTGTTTGTTTGTTTGTTTGTTTGTTTTTACCTAAAGTCTATTCTATGTGTTGTAAGTATATGTATACCTGCTTTCTTTTGGTTTTCAATTTCATGGAACATCTTTCCATCCTTTTACTTTTATTATATGTATGTCTTTTAAGTTGAAGGGAGTCTCTTGTGGGCAGCATATAGTTGAGTCTTTTATTTTGTAATCTATTAAGCCACTGTATGTTTTGTAATTGGAGAATTTTGCCCATTTATATTCAAAGTAATTATTGATAGGTAAGAACTCACTCGTGCCATTTTGTTCATTGTTTTGTGATTGTTTGTAGGTTCTTTGTTTCTTCATCTCTTGTTTTCTTCTTTTCTGATTTGATGGTTTTCTGTAGTGGTATGCTCTTAACATGTTTTGTGTATCTATTATAGTCTTTAGCTTTGTGAGTAGCTTCAGGCTACACAGAACATTTTAATCTTATAGCATGCTACTTTAAGCTGATAACAACTTAATTTTGATCACATACACAAACTTCCTTTGTACTCCCCCTGCCATGTTTTATATTTTTGATGTCACAATCTACATATTTTTATCATTTATATTTCTTTGCAAAATATTGTAGATATAGTTGTTTTTAATATTTTTGTCTTTTAACTTCATGCTAGAGGTATAATTTATTTACCTACCACCATTACAGTACTAGTGTCTTTAATCCGACTGTGTACTTACTTTATAACCAGTGAGTTTTATACTTTCATATGTTTTCATGTTACTAATTAGCGTCCTCTTCTTTCAGCTTGAAGAACAATTATTAGCATTTTTGTAAGGCAGGTCTGTGATGATAAATTTCCTCAGCTTTGTTTGTCTGAGAAAGTCTTTCTCTCCCCTTCCATATTGATAGATAAGATTTTTATGCATAGTATTTTTGGTTGGCAGTTTTGTTCTTTTATGATTTGTAATATATCACCCCACTCACTTCTGGCCCATAAGGGTTCTGCTAGAAAATTCCATGATAGTCTTCTGGGGATTTCCTTGTATGTGACAAGTCACCTTTACCTTGCTGATTTCAGAATTATCACTTTGTCTTGAACTTTTAACACTTGATTATGATGTGTCTTGATGTGGTTGGTCTCTTTTGATTTATCTTATTTTGTGTCCTTTGAGATTCCTGGATGTTGATTTCTGTTTTCTTCCTTAGGCTTGGGATATTTTCTGCCATTCTTTCTTTGAATACATTTTCTGTCTCTCTCTCTTTCTCTTCTCCTTTTGTTACACCAATAATGTGCGTGTTGTTCCTCTTGATGGTGTGCCACAGGTGTCTTTTTTTTTTGCTCCTCAGATTGGATGATTTTTAGTGACCCATCTTAATGTTCACTGATTCTGATGTTTTTTTTTATCTAGTGTACTATTGAACCCTTTTATTGAATTTTCAGTTTATTTATAGTATTCTTCAGCTCTGTGCTTCCTGTTTTGGATTTTTTGTATTTTCTTTCTCTTTGTTGAAATACTCAATTTGTTCTCACATTGCTCACCTGATTTTAGTAAGCACCCTTATGACCCTTACAGATGCTCTTGACTTATGATGGGTTACATCTCAATAAACCCATTGTAAGTTGAAAATATTGTCAATTGAAAATGCATTTAATGCACCTACCTACCAGACGTCACAGCTTAGCTTAGCCCTCCTTACATATGCTCAGAACACTTACATTAACCTACATTTGGGCAAAATCATATAACACAAAGCCTATTTTATAATAAAGTGTTGAATACGTTATGTAATTTATCGAATAGTGAAAGTAAAAAACAGAATGGATGTATGGGTATTCCAAGTGCAGGTTTACTGAATGTGTATCACTTTTGCACCATTATAAAGTCAAAAAGTGGTTAGTCACACCGTCATAGGTCAGAGACCATCTGTATTTTGAATTTCCTTTTGGGAAAATCACATATATCCATTTTACTAGGATTAATTTCTGGAGATTTATCTTGTTTTTTTATTGGAAACTTATTTTCAAGTTTCTTCATTTTCTTTGACACTCTGTTTGTTTCTGTATGTTAGTTAAGACAACTGCCTCTCCCATTGTCAGACTGGCCTCGTATAGGAGAAGGATTTCATCAATCCACTTGGCTAGAGATTCTAAGGTGCCTCAAATTTGTGTTTCTCCAAACTGCTTTCTCTCTCTATTTGGTGGCATCCCAGGTGATTGAGATGCACAATGTTCTGTCATTACTTGTATTGACAGGGAACCAGTCAGGGTTCTCCAGAGAAAGAGAACCAATAGGATATGTATATGAAAGGGGATTACTAGGGGGAACTGGCTTACACAGTCACAAAGGTGAAGTCCCACAATAGGTCATCTGCAAGCTGGGGAACTATAGAAGCCAGTAGCATTGCCCCCAAGGAAGCAAATAGCATGGCTCAGCCTAAGTCCAAAGGCTCAGAACCAGTGAAGCCAACAGTGTAGCCCCCAGTCTGAAGGCCTGAAAGTCCTCAGGATGCCACTGGTGCAACTCTCAGAGTCCAAAAGCTGAAAAACCTGGAGTCTGATGTCCAAGGGCAGGAAAAGAAAAAGGCGATCCACTCTGAAAGAAAGAGAGAGAGAAAGCCAGTGCGAGTTGAGTATTCCCCTTCTACCACCTGCTTTGTCCTATCCATGCCCAAGGCCAATTGGATGGTGCCAGCCCACACTGAGGACTGATCTTTCTCTCAGTCCACTGATCAACTATTTAATCTCCTCTGGAAACACTCTTACAGACATACCCAGAAACATTGCTTTACCAACCATCTAGGCATCCCTCAGTCCACTCCACTTGACACCTAATATTAACCATTACAGTACCACAAGACAGTAAGGTAGAAGCCAGACGCTCTAGATGTAGCTGGAAAGGTCAGAGTGTGTTCTAGTTCCTTCTATTACAGTGAAGCTGAGAGTGGACATTTATCTCTCACTCTCTCTGCACTTAGCTGGGGAGAGGATCTATAGCAAATACGTGCCCTCACATTCAGACTGCACTCTCTGATACTGGGGAGATAGCCACTGCAAGTGAGCCCATTGTGTGTCCACTTGTGTTTTCTGTGATCTAAGGAGACTTGAGAATGCAGGGCCCCTTGATTCCCAGAGAGAGATGGTTAAAGAGACAGTCCTCTGTGGGGAGCTATGGAAGTTGTAGCATTTGGTATGTAGACAAACTCTTCAGGAAGAACGGGTAAAACTGGATTTATCAATGGAGCAAGCCAGGGGAGAAGGCAACTACATGCTCAGGCTGCCGGATGTCTACTAACTGTCTGCTTCCTTAACTCGTCGTGCAAGTTAGAAGCCAGGCATCAAGTGGCCGCTGGAAGAGTGCTGTAAACTTTTTCCAGGGGGAGTCAGGGAGCTGTGCTTGTTAGCCCTTCTCTGCACTGCTCTTGGGGTTTTTAGCCTCTGTAAGTGCCTGCACACCTATTTAAACCACCTCTATGTGATCTAGGGAGGCTTGTGCATGCCCAGTCCCCTCCACTTCCAGATCTTGGAGGATTAGGATTCAGTCCATCAGATGGAAGCTGTAAAAGTTGGGACATTGAATGCATGGACCAGCTCTTTCCAGGAGGAATTGGTAGACCTTGAGTTACCACTGAGGTGAAATGGGAGAGAGCCTGGTAAGTTCTGAGCTCCTTGCTCAGATTGCCTGAGGTCTACTGTTTGTTGGTTTTATTTACTCTCTGATGCAGGCTAGTTAGAAGCTGAATTGTCAAGCAGCAGCAGTTGGCAGAGTATGCTGGCACATTCCTTCCAGGGAAAAATTGAGACCTTTGAGGTTTACAACCTTCTGTACCCTGCTGCAGGGTGATGAAGCCCATGGAAGTACTTTCATGACTGTATAAAACTGCCACTTTATTCTGTGGTCTAGGGAGGTTCGTGTATGCCTAGTCCCTTCCACTCTCAGAGCCAGATGAATCAAGAGTCAAACCATGGGGAACTTTAGAGTTAGGGTGCTATATTTGTGGTCCAAACCCTCCTCTGCTCAGGGAGATGCTAGGTGTTGGGGATTCCTTCCCAATTGTATGGCGTAGTGCCCAGGCAGGGTTCATGCCCAAGTGAGCCTCAGCTTTTCCTACTTGTTCAGTGTGGATATTTTCTTACTTGCCTGGTGTATAGGGTCTCTAAACTCATTTATGCCTTTCTCTCAGAGGGAATTGAAATGTGAATAGATGTTTACTCAGTGCACCCATGGATGGAGGGAGAGTCAGGAGTTTGCCAATGTACTGATGTCACTCCCTCTTAACATCTGCCTTTTCATTGGGTTGTTTAGTCCATTTGCATTTAATGTTTTTCTTTATACGGTTGGATTCATATATGTCTTTCTATTGCTCTTAAGTACTACTTGTAACATATAAACAATTCCTACACCCATGTGGATCCATCTATGAATTTTGTTTATATTCTGTTTCCTCAGTCTTTGACTATTATTGAAATATTATAGTTTCATAATATACATTAGTGTCAGGTAATGGTAGTTGCCCCATTGTTATTCCCATTGCTATCATAATTCAGAAGTTTCTCGGCCATTATATATATAATTGTTATATGCATATATTTAATTTTCCAGATGAATTTTAGAAATTTTTGTTTTGGTCCCTTCTCCCATTAAAAAAAAAAAAAGAAAGAAAGCATGTTGAAATTTTGATGGGACAACATATTTGTAGATTAATTTTGGGAAAATGGTCATCTTTGTAATGCTTAGTTTCCTCACCTACACAAATGGTTTGTGTAATCAAGTCTTATTATGTTCCTCTGTAAATTTTTATTTTCTCATAAATTCTACATATTTCTTTTTAAAACTATGCATGCATGTGAGCACATGACATGTATGTAAGACTATGTAGTCTTTTTACTGTTTGTTAAACTGGATATTTAAGGCCTAGAATGTGGCTGGCCCTTAGAAACCACTGCCCTTCCCCACACCTTCCCATTTGTCTCTTCCTGAATGTTGCTCCTCTTGTCTCCTCCTCCTCAGTTTCAATTGTTTGGACTAACACTGTTGTGAATATCCTCATGTGTTATCATGGTACACATGTGCAGGGATTTCTGTAAGTCTGTATCTGTGGTAGGAGAGTGCCAAGTTGTCTTCAACAGCCAAGCATCTTCCCGAAGTGGATATCACAATTTACACTTCTACTTCAGTTTGTGAGCGTTTAGCTGTTGTTCCACATCTTCATTGACACTGTTTAATTTTATCTATCTGATGTGGTTTTAGTTTGCGTTACCCTAATTCCTAGATATTGAACGTTTCATATGATTATTGAACATTTAGAAATCTTGTATGTGAAGTGACTTATTTATGTCTCTTGGCCTCCTTTTTCATTGAAGTCTCTTCTTGTCATTTTTATGTGAGACAATTATTTTCTCTTCCTCCATCGCTTCCTTAATAGTGTCATTTGATGAATAAAATTTTTATTTTAATGTAGTTCAGCTTATGAATATTTTAACTTTAATAGTTTAGTGTGGTTTTTAAAATAAATGATTCCCCCTCTCATAACTACTTCTGTAAGTTTTATAATTTGCTTTTACATTTATATATCAACCATTTCCTATAAGTGGTTTGTAATTGGATCTAGATTTAACCAAATGCACTGAAAAAAATATTGATGACACAGAGAAATTTGAACATTGACTAGATGTTTCATAAAGTAAAGAAATTATTATTACTATTATTTACATGTGACAACACTATTACTTTTCTGAAGAGTACTTATCTTTTACAGATATATAAGGAAAAGATGAATATTTATGGATGATATGCTGTGAAGCCTGAGATGCTTTTAAATGAAATAGTGGAGTGGGTAAGGATAAAGAAGAAACTAGATTGCAAAGACTTGATCATTGTTAATGCTGGAAGATGGGTTCATGGGGTAATTATACTTTGTCTATACATTTGTATATGCTTAAATTTTTCCATAATAAAAAGTTTTTAAAAATCAGTAAGTCAGTCAAAAATATGTATAGTCAATTATGCTTCAATAAGAAAATAATAAATCCTCTAAAAAGTAAATCAATTAATATAGAAAAGATGTCACCTCTCCCAGGGTGACAGAGACGCAAAGGATTACTCAAAGCCCATTTCTCCAGAGCAGTGAGAGGCCCAGAAGGGGTTAATCCCAGGCAATTCCTTCAAGAGGGAAGAATTCCTAGGAAATAACCTCGAATGAGGTTTTCTCTCCATTTTTATTATCCAGGCAAGAAAGTTACAGAAAAGGAACGTAGGTGGTTACAAAAAGAACAATGAAATATTTGTCATGGTAAAACTCAGTTCCCTAAGAAGCTTAAAGAAACAACTGGAGGCAAGATGTGGAACATTCCGCAACCAACAACCTTGAAGCTTTTAGCTCACATACTTTCCCATCATTAGGTTTAGCTGCACCAAGGGCATCTAACCTTAGAGCAAGCATTTTTGCTGTTACCATTTTTTTTATCTACAACAGAGACTTTAGTCCTGGGAAAGCTTTCCATTTTTCCCAAGCTTAGCATTTCTATATGCAATACTAAAATTTTAGGCTATACCTTAAACTATAGGGCTGTGGCCTTGCTAAAACTACATTTGCTTTACTAATGTTGGTATCCTCTACAAAAAAATAAACTATGTCTACAGAAAAGCAGAGAATAGGAGAGAACAGCTAACAAAAAAATACACAAATGACCTATAAATATTTGAAAATATGTACAACCACAGTCATAATTAAATAAATGCAAATTAACATACTGCACCTAGCCGATTGATAAAGATTATTAAGTCTGATAATGCCCAGTATTTGTTATGATGTATGGAAACAGGCACTTATCTCCCCTAATAGACAGTGTGGACACTAATGCAACCTTTTAAAGGGTGGTTTAGCTGCATCAACATTTTAAAAACATAATTTCACTTGTAGGAATTTATCCATGTGTGAGAAGGGAGTTGATGTATAATTCCCTCTGAACCGATAAAGCATTTTGAGACTGATGAAGGTCACAGGCAAGTCCATACGGTATACAAAAATATTTATTACAGGGGTAACTTACACACAGGAAAGTTACACGAGTGAAGAATCAGACGCCTAGGGCCAGCCCAGTGGCGCACTGGATAGTGCGCTGCTTGGGAAGCGCGGCGGCGCTCCCGCCCACGCAGTGAAGAATCAGACGCCTACAGCAGATGAGAGCTCTCGTTCTCTGGGTTTAGGCAAAGTTTATATCGGTTCCCGCTCACTGGCTGAGCGAGGCACGGGAGCAACGACGAGGGTTGCGATCCCGTTGCCGGTCTCCAGTCCGGTACGGGGGCAACACTGAGGTTTGCGATCCGTTGCCGGACACGGAAAAAGACA
>NW_007730780.1:98960-101907 GCF_000696425.1 Galeopterus variegatus | reverse complement strand
ATTTTTTTTTCCTTTTTGTCTTTTTTTGTGACCGGCAACGGCATCAATCCATCAGATAACCTCAGTGAAGTATGCAAAAGGCATTTTTAATGACACTGAAGCAGTATCTGTCAAAGCAAAAGCAGAAAGAACTGGAATCTGTAGTCCATCAGCAAGGAATTTATGGTTTATGTCCCTGACAAAATACTGTGTAGTGTTGAAAAGAAGGTAGATTCGTATGTTAATATGGAAAGAGATCCTAGATATGTTAAAGGGAAAGAAAGTGCAAAATGGTGTATTATAGAATCCTATGTGGCTACAAAAAGAGGTGAAAAGAACCTTAGCCAACAAATATGTAGATACCAAGTCTACATAATCTTTGGCCAGAATCACAAAAAACAAAACCCCAAGCTGTCCAAAGTTGTTACCTGGGTAGCATAAGACGGGCTGGTTAGGGACAGGAAGGAGGATATTTACAATTCACCACATATACTTTTGCATATTTTAATTAAAACGTTAATATTAGAAATAATTTTCTATCATGTTCAAACTCCTGAAGGTCAATGAGAAAAGGCCAAATCTTTTACTTTTGCATATTTTAATTAAAATGTTAATATTAGAAATAATTTTCTATCATGTTCAAACTCCTGAAGGTCAATGAGAAAAGGCCAAATCTTTATGGTGCTTCCATTTCAAAGAAAAACGAGTAGAGCACACTGAAAGGAATCTTGCAGAAGACGTGATGACCATGAAGTAGTTGAAGAACTGCTTACCCACATAGTGTGCAGTGAGCCATCTCCCTCTTGCACCAGCTCCCCAATTCCTCTCCCCTGAGGAAACTACCTTAACCAGCTATTTATGTGTCCTTCTTAATTTAATTCATAGGCAAGCCTGTGTCTTCTTCTACCTACCCCCACCCCCAGCCCTGGTCCTTTTTCTTCAAGGAATTGTGTCATGTTAGAGATAACATCTTACACCTTGATTTTTTCATGTAACAGTACATCTTTGGGGTCTTTTCTTGTTAGTATATATGGAATCCTTTACACTTTTAAAGACTGCATGGTGGTCCACTATATGGGTGAACTATAATTTAACTGCACTCCCCTATTGGTAGACATTTAGGTTGTTTCACATATTTTGCTGTTACAAATGATGCTGTGAAGACCATTCTTGTACATTCATCTTTGTGCACATGCAGGAGAATATGTCATAAATTTTGTGTAGTCTACCTGCTGTATCAAAGGGCAAGTATATTAATAGTAGTCATATAGAAAAATTACTTTGACACTTTTTAAAAAAAAGTAAGGAAGATTTTATTCAAGACTTGCAATAGGAGCCAACTCTACTACACTGGGGAAGAGATATTGAGCTCAGCTCCTAATACAAAAGGGATAAGTTGGAATTTATAGCCAATGGCAACGTGAGGAGGGTCAGTAGCTGGAAATCACTAAAAGAAGATATCGAATGAGGGGATTATTGTTAAACTGACTTAGCAGGATTTCTGCTAAAAGCAGGCTAAGGTCAGGGCCTAGTCAAGAAGAGGGCTTAAATGAGTCTGACTGAAGTTTGCTCAAGGAAGTAGTCTTTGTCACACTTTTGACTGACATTACCATATTGCCCTCCAAAGATGTTGTGCACCTACTGTAAGCTTATAAGTATGTACAACGTGCCCCATTTTCCACTCTTACCAGCCAGTTATGTTTTTATATGTATTCATCCTTGTTAACCACATATGCAAAAGTAGTGACTCTTTACAAACTTTCTGGTGGTAAATATCAAGTCTTAAATATCACCCATCCTAGTACTATATTCTAATAAAATAGTGAATGATAATGTTTATAATGGTAAAAACTAAAAGCAGCCTAAAAGTGCCATAGAGAATTTGTTAAATTAATTCTAGCACACCCATAGGGTGAAATACTTTACAGCCATTAAAAATCCTGCATAAAATTTTGTAAATCATCAGGTTTTAAGCTTATCTTTTTTGCATTAAAAATTTAAATTATTCAAGTAACTGACATAAGTATAAAAACGTGGAGCAAAAAGTGAAATGCCAACACCCTGTTTCCCAGTTATTCCTCTTTCTAGAAATGACTGCAGCCAATTTGGTGAAGACTAGCGGACTTTTTCCTAAAATGTATTTCCTGTAGTGCTTTAAGCTTTACTTTTTTACTCAAGTTACACATGAATAAATTTTCAGTCTTAAAATTTGCAAACAATACAAAATTATGTGAATTTAACTTTCCTTGTGACCTTTTGGCTCTAAATCTCTCTGCTTTCTCTGGAGCCAACCACCACAGACAGGCTTGTATGTCTATTTCTTGAACTCTTTCCAAAAATTAAGTCTACTCTAATAATGACAAGGAAAAGTGTGTGTGATTGTTTTCACTTTCATTTGTATTATGGAAAATTTTATACACATATTAAGTTAGAAAGGATACTGCAATAAGCCCAATAGACTCATCACGTAGATCTGAAAACTACCATTTTTCCATATTTGCTTTGTTTTTTTTTCTGCTGACATATTTTCAAAGACGACTGAGGTTTTCTGATATTTCACCCCAAATACTTTAGTGTGCCTCTCTAAAAATGAAGGACTTTTTTTCTACATAATCCAGTCCCCCAAATCATACCTATTAATATGAATAATGGTTTCACAAAATAATTTAATAATACCCACACCATATTCAATTTTTTCTCAATAACCCCAAAATGACTTTGACAGTTTGAACAATCATTTGTCCAAATATTATTATTAATAGATGAGGCAGTGAGCTGCACCTCCGCTTTTATTCTCCATTGCATGTCTAATGCTTCTCATAGGCAAGACATGGAGTGAGAAAGCAGGAAATATCTGTGAATGAGCCAACTAATATCTTTTTTCTCCCTGTGCTTTTTATTTATTTTTTTTTCCTTTTTGTCTTTTTTTGTGACCGGCAACGGATCGCAACCCTCAGTGTCACGCCCG
>NW_007730780.1:83427-98419 GCF_000696425.1 Galeopterus variegatus | reverse complement strand
ACCAGATTCCCCACTTGCTAACATTTCTGAGGCTTGTGAATGGGTTGCAAACACAATGCCCCCTAATTACTCTAGTGTGAACTTCCAAAATACAAAGATACCTATATGGTAACCACATACAGCAATCAAAACCAAGAGAATAACAGTGATAGATATCAACATCTGATTCTCAAATGGCATTAAAATTTTATGCACCCTGCCTGCTCCTTAACATTCAGATGCCTTCCGTAGAGTCATCAGTTAGGAAACCAGCCTCCAGAAGCTTTCCTGTGCAGCCTACACATGGCTATAATTGACATAACTTTTCCAGCATACTTTTCTGTCATACAAATATCTCTTTTGAAGATCAGCACAAATATATCTAATAATTTAAAAGTTGATTTTAGCTAATTGAAGTGTAACTAAATTTTAATTCAGATTCTTCCTCATTTTAGAAATCCATGGCGCAGGTATTTTAAAGTGTGCGTGGGTATAGCTTGATTTTGCCATTCTTTCCCCATGTTTTTCTACTACCATCGAGGCTCCAGCAAGTGTATTAAGTTCATACATCTGTGTGTTTTTGTGAGATCCCCTGGGAAGGTGACTGAGAAAGGGAAAAAGCAAGTTTAATGCTTAACGTCTTGCCCGATAGGCGACTGCAGAGCCTTTACCCACTGGTCTTCTTCCCAGCTTAGAACAGGAAGGCCTGTGCTCCAGGATGTTAGTCACTAGGCAGTACCCTTGCCTCCTTTTTGAAACAATACAGTGGGCTGAAAATGGAATCTTGTGTTCTTTAAATTTTTTTCCATTGCTGGTGAAATTGATTAAATCTTCATCTAAATATACTAGCTTATTTGAGGAACTTGAAATTGAATGTCTTCCTTAGCACAGTGGAGGCCACTGTAAGTGCCCAATAAAAGGAATATATATGCATTTGTTCAGTTTACTTCCTCTTTGTCCTTAGCTGAGGGCTGGGTACTACACCCTGCTCCAAGCAAGCTTTCTGTGCTAAGCTTATTTTACTATTCAAATTTCTATTTTGTAAAACCATTACAGAGCACCTACTATATACCAAGTCTGCATTACTGTGGTCAGGTCTGAAAGAAGCAGTCAACATATGCGTGACTTTAGCATTTTAATGAGAGGATATAGATGAGCAAACAAGAGCAGAGAGTCAACAAGCTAAATAATGGGCATGCAGAAGTTTCATGTACAATTCTCTCCACTTTTGCTTAAACTTGAAAGTCCCCATAAAACACCCAGGAGCATATACTTCTAGTGGTAGATATGGCCAGGGAAGAATTTTTCTCTTTTCTTCTCTTTGATGTCTGCAATTTCTGAACTTCTGTATAATTAAACAAGCTGCCTTATCTCTCCTTTCCCAGGATATGGTGGGAGCCACCCTTCCACATGTTAGAGGTAGGAAGAAAAAGTGGACAGCTGTGAGGAGTGGGTTTTCGAGGTCGGTTGGGAGCTCCATCAAGCTTCTGAACTGCATTTTCTCAGTTCTACCCATCACACCACATCAAGAGGCAGAGCCCTTCCATGGCTGCAGGCATCTGCATGGGAATTGTCCACTCCCTGCCTCTTTTTCTCCTCCCACCCTCACTCAGCCCACATGGGCCACCAGGCTCCTCACAGCCTTCCCACACTCAGGCACCTGTCTGTCCTGGGCCTTTATTCCTCCCTCTGCATGAATGAATCTTTCAGTATATGTCCACTTGCCCTCGTCCTCTCCTTTCAGTCTGTAATTAAATGTCACCTCCTCATGAGCCTTTCCTGGCTACCTAATCCAGAGCAACAGACCACATGCACCCAGCCTTTCACACCTCTTCACTTCATTTCTCATGAGCATTTGCTGCTCTCTAGCCTATTTTGTCTCCAGTCCTAAAGCACTATGTGACACCTAACAGATACTCAAAAATCTTTGTTGAATGCTTGACAAATGATTTTTAAAATTGCATTAAAGTCACCCCCACCCATGCAGGAGGAAGGAAGAGTAATGCCACCACTACAGGGAGGTCCAGGGCAGGGAAGTGCTCCAGCCCCTGCCCACATAAGAGGCAGAAAAAGCACTGACACCACAACAGGGAGGCCCAGGGCAGGGGAGTGCCCCTGCCCTGGCCCCAACCCACCCCCACCAGTGCAGGAGACAGGAAGAGTGCTGATGACAAGACAGGGAGGCCCAGGGCAGAGAAGTGTCCCAGCCCCAGCCACAACCCACCCTTCCTACCCATGCAAGAGGAACGCTGAATGCCAACACTGTGACAGGGATGACTTGAACTGCTTCCATGGGGGTGGTCAACGACAGCAGCCACCACAGCTTCTACTTGCACGAGGACAGTTTGCCACCATGGAAGTAGCCACAACCACTGCACAGGTGGTCTGCCATGTATTTGACTGCACTGACACCAGGTGACTCACCAGAGCAACCCAGAAAGAGAAGAGGAAGTCTTTCTTAAAATCCACTCCAGAGTAAAATAAGAAACAACTGATCTACCAGAAATCAACGTAGGGATACTAGAAATATGAATTTAAAAATATATATATGACACCACCAAAGGAATTCAATAATCCACTCCAGAGTAAAATAAGAAACAACTGATCTACCAGAAATCAATGTAGGGATACTAGAAATATGAATTTAAAAATATATATATGACACCACCAAAGGAATTCAATAATTCTCAAGTACCAGACCCCACAGAAAGGGAAACCCTTGAAATGACTGAAAAGGGAGTTTGACTAACAATCTTAAAGAAATTCAATGAGATAAGAGAATACTCAGCTAAACAACAACATGAAATGAGGAAAAACATCCAGGATATGAAGGAGGAAATTTATAAAGAGATTAATACCTGGGCCGGCCCCTGGCTCACTCAGGAGAGTGCGGTGCTGATAACACCAAGGCCACGGGTTCGGATCCCATATAGGGATGGCCGGTTGGCTCACTAGCTGAGCATGGTGCTGACAACACCAAGCCAAGGGTTGAGATCCCCTTACCGGTCATCTTAAAAAAAAAAAAAAAAGAGATTAATACCTTAAAAAAGAATGTAGCAGAACTCCTGAAACTGAAAGATTCATTCAATGAAATAAAAAACACAACCAAGAGCTTAAGCTGCAGATTAGAGCAAGCAGAAGAAAGAATTTTTTATCTCAAAGATGGTCTTTATGAAATAAACCAGGTGAGAAGAAAAAAGAATCAAGAAAAATGAAGGAAGTCTATGAGAGATAGCAGACAACCTTAAGTGCATGAATATCCAAATCATGGGCATTCCAAAAGGGGAGGAGAAAGGTAAAGGCATTGAAAACCTATCCAATAAAATAATAACAGGAAACATCCAGGTATAGGAAGAGACACAGACCTTCAGATCCAAGAAGCTCAAAGATCCCAAAAAAGATTCAATCCAAAAGTATCCTTCCAAGACACATTACAGTCAAACTGGCAATGCTCATAGACAAAGAGAGAATCCTTAAAGCAGCAAGAGAAAAGCTTCAAGTCACTTATAAGGGAGCCCCTATCAGATTAACAGCAGACTTCTCAACTGAAACTTTACAGGTGAGAAGAAAATGGGGTGACATTTTCAAAAAAATAAAAGAAAAAACTGCCAGCCAAGAACACTATACCCAGCAAGATTATCCTTCAGAAATGAAGGAGACATAGTGTATTTCTCTGAAAAACAAAAGCTACAGGAGTTCACCACCACATGACAAGCCCTGGAATAAATTCTCAAGGAAGTCCCCCCTCTGGAATTTGAAAAACAATAACCACTACCATGAATACACAAGAAAGAACAAACTCACTGGAAAAAAACAAATGCAAAGGAGAAAGAAAATGAAAACAAAATCTTACCACCTGAAGAAAACATCAGATATTGAGGATGAATAATAAAAGCCAAAGAAATGAACAAAAGATACTTAAAACATCTAAACAAAAAGTGATAAATGCCAGGATGAACACAATACCTCCCAATAACAACCAAAATGTAAATGGATTAGATTCCCCATTCAAAAGACAAAGACTGATTGGATTAAAAAGCTAGACTAAACTCTATGTTGTTTTCAAGAGACTCACCTCACCTGTAAAGACACACACAGACTAAAAGTTAAAGGATGGAAAGAGATATACCATGCAAATGGAAACAAAAAATGAGCAGGAGTAGCTATTCTTACATTGGATAAAATAGACTTGTCAGGGCCAGCCCGGTGGCGCACTCAGTTAGGGGCCTGCCCAAACTAACTCCACTTTCCTCACAAGACTTTAAACCAAAAACCATAAAAAGAGACAAAGAAGGCCAGTATGTAGTAATAAAGGGATCTATCCAGGAAGAAGACATAATAATCATAAATAGGTATGCATCCAATATCAGAGAATGCAGATATATAAAGCAAACACTATTTGGGTTTTTTTTTTTTTTTAAAGATGAGCGCGAGGTGTGGACGCAATACCGAGGGTTGCGATCCCGTTACCAGTCACAAAAAAAGACAAAAAGAAAAAAAAAAAATAGACTTGTCAGGCTGGAATCACAGACCACTTTGCCCCATCCTGTGCAGGTCCTGAGTCAGGTAATCAACAGAAAATCTGAGTAGCCGTGGGCAACGTGGACATGCTTTATTTTTAGACATGAGCTCTGACTACCAGTGGTTCAGAGCCACTGCCTTCCATACCGAAGGGGTACACAATAGGAGTACACAATAGCGGCAATGAGCCAAGGGATATACAGGTGCACATGCACACTAACTCTACTCTTACGTAATTTGTTTACAAAGGATGTGCTGAATCATACCCAGCTAGATATGAGGTGAGGGGGCCTGCCCAAACTAACTCCACTTTCCTCACAAGACTTTAAACCAAAAAACATAAAAAGAGACAAAGAAGGCCAGTATGTAGTAATAAAGGGATCTATCCAGGAAGAAGACATAATAATCATAAATAGGTATGCATCCAATATCAGAGAATGCAGATATATAAAGCAAACACTATTTGGGTTTTTTTTTTTTTTTAAAGATGACTGGTAAGGGGATCTCAACGCTTGGCTTGGTGTTGTCAGCACCACGCTCAGCCAGTGAGCAAACCGCCCATCCCTATATAGGATCCGAACCCACGGCCTCGGTGTTATCAGCACCACACTCTACCGAGTGAGCCACGGGCCAGCCCCAAGCAAACACTATTTGACCTTAAGGAAGAGATAGACCCCAATACAATAATAGTTGGAGATCTGAACACCCCTATGTCACCACTGGACAGATCATCTAGGCAACAGATCAACAGAGAAACTCAGGATCTAAACTACGTCTTATACCAATTGAACCTGGCAGATATCTACAGAACATTTCATCCAACAACTACAGAATATACATTCTTCTCATCAGCACATGGAATATTCTCCAGGATAGAACACACGTTAGGTCGCAAATCAAGTTTCAGCAAATTTTTAGAAATCGAGATCATTTCAAGTATCTTTTCAGACCACAATGGATTAAAACTGGAAGTCAATAACAAGCAAATTTCTGAAAACTATACGAATACATAGAAACTAAACAACAGGCTCCTGAATGACCTATGGGTCCAAGAAGAAATTAAACAGAAAATCAAAAAATGTCTTGAAACAAACGAAAATTAAGATACATAAAACCCAAACCTGTGGGATAAAGCAAAAGCAGTACTAAGAGGGAAGTTTATTGCAATAAATGCTTACTTCAGAAGAATAGAAGGACTTCAAATAAATAACCTAATGGTACAACTCAAATAACTAGAAAAACAAAAACAATCAATCCTAAGAGTAGTAGACGGGAAGAAATAATAAGATCAGAGCAGAACTAAATGAAATGGAGACCCAAAGAATGATACAAATGATCAATGAAACAAAAGTTGGATTTTTGAGAAGATAAATAAAATAGAAAAACCATTAGCTAGGTTAACAACAACAACAAAATGTAGTGAGAAGACCTGAATAGCAAAAATCACAAATGAAAAAGAAGACATTACAAACAATACCACAGAAATACAAAGAATCATCAGAGACTATTATAAACATCTATATGAAAACAAATACGAAAACCTGGAGGAAATGGATAAATTTCTAGACACATAAAACCAAGAGTGGACCCAGAAGAAATAGAAAACTTGAACAAAGCAATAATTAGCAATGAAATTGAAACAGTAATCAGTAGTCTCCCAACAAAGAAAAGCCCAGGACTGGATGGCTTTACTACTGAATTCTACCAAACCTTTAAAAAGGAGTTAATATCAATTCACTTCAAACTATTCCACAATATTGAAAATTGATTCTCCCAAGGTCATTCTGTGACACCAGCATCATACTGATACCAAAAGAAGACAAAGATACAACAAAAAAGAAACCTACAGGAAAACATCCTTGATGAACATACATACAAAAATACTCAATGAAATACTAGTAATCATAATACAAAAGTACAGCAAAAAGATCATACACCATGATCAAATGGGATTCATCCCAGGGATGCAAGGATGGTTCAATATATGCAAATCAGTAAATGTGATACACCACATCAACAAAATCAAGGACAAAAATCATATCATTATCTCAATAGATGCATAAAAAGCATTTGACATTCCTTCATGATAAAGGTTTCAGAAAATTAGGTATAGATGGAAAGTAACCCAACACAATAAAAGCCATATACCACAAAGCAATAGCCAATACCATCCTGAATGGGGAAAAGCTGAAAGCTCTTCCCTTACAAATAGGAACAAGGCAATGATGCACACTCTCACCACTCCTATTTAACATAGTATTGGAGATACTAGCCAGGGAAATCAGGTAAGAGAAGGAAATAAAGGGCATCTAGATAGGAAAGGATGAAGTCAAACTGTCCTATTTGCAGATGACATGATCCCGTATGCAGAAAAACCTGAAGAGTCCACCAAAAAACTCTTAGAGCTTATTAACAATTTCAGTAATGTCACAGGATATAAAATCAACATGCAAAAATCAGTAACGTTTGTATACTCCAATAACAAAGTAACAGAAAAAGAAATCAGGAAAACAAACCCACTTACAGTAGTCACCAAAAAAATAAAATACCTAGGAACCAATTTAACCAAATGGGTGAAAGATCTCTATAATAAGAAATACAAAACACTACCCAAAGAAATTAAAGAGGACAGAAAAAAGATGGAAAGACATTCTGTGCTCTTGGCTTGGAAGAATTAATGTTGTGAAAATGTCCATACTAGCCAAAGCTATCTACAAATTCAATGCAATCCCCATCAAAATACCAATGGCATTCTTCACAGAAATAGAAAAAACAATCCTAACATTCATATGGAACAACAAAAGACCCCGAAGAGTGAAAGTAATCCTGAGCAAGACAAGGAGAGAGGCAATAATAATACCTGACTTCAAATTACATAACAAGGCTATTGTAACCAAAACCACATTACTGGTATAAAAACAGACACTTGGACCAATAGAATAGAATAGAGAACCCAGAAAACAACCCACACACGTACAGCCAACTGATCTTTGACAAACGCAACAAGAACATACTTTGGGGAAAAGACTGCCTCTTCAACAAATGGTGCTGGGAAAATTGGACATCCGTATGTGGAAGAATGAAACTGGACTGTACATCTCACCATATACCAAAATGGATTAAACTCAAAATGGATTAAAGACTTGAGTATAAGACCTGAAACCATAAAACTACTAAAAGAAAACATAGGGGAGATACTTCAGGAAGTAGGACTGGGTAAAGACTTTATGAATAAGTCCCCCAAAGCACAAACAACAAAAGAAAAAAACAAACAAATGGGATTGTATCAAACTAAAAGGCACTGTGCAGCAAAGTAAACAATCAACAGAGCTGAAAGATGATGTTTGGAATTGGAGAAAATATTTGCAAACTATATGTCCAACAAGGGATTAATATCCAGAATGTATAAGGAAGTCATACAACTTCACAGTAAAAAATCAAATAATCCAGTTTAAAAAATGGGCAAAGGATCTGAGGAGGCATTTCTCGAAAATAGACACACAAATGGCTAACAGGTACATGAAAAAAATGCTCAACAACACAAATCATCAGGGATATGCAAATCAAGACCACATTGAGATATAATCTTACCCCAATTAGACTGGCCATTACTAAAATGACTGAGAATAACAAATGTGGGCAAGGATGTGGAGAAAAGGGAAATCTTGTACACTGTTGCTGGGTCTGTAAAGTAGTACAGCCATTATGGACAACTGTATGGAGGTTTCTCAGATAACTACAGATAGAACTACCATATGATCCAGCAACCCCACTATTGGGTATACAACCAAAGGAATAGAAGTCATCATGCGGAAGGGATACCTGCGCTCCCATGTTCATTGCAGCTCTATTTACAATAGCCAAAATATGGAGCCCACCTAAATGTCCATCGATGGATGACTGAATAAGAAAAATGTGGTATATATACACAATGGAGTAGTACTCAGCCATAAAGAAAGAATGAAATTCTGCCACTTGCAGCAGCACGGATTAGCTTGTAGAAAACTATGTTAAGTGAAATACACCAGACACAGAAAAATAAAGACTGCATGTCCTCACTCATTAGTGAATTCTAAGAAAGAAGGAGAGAGAGAGAGAGAGAGAGAGAAGAAAGAAAAGACCTCAATAATACATTGAACTTTCAGAAGGGGAGAACAAATCTATGTTTTCTAGAGGTGAGAGTGGATGAGGAAGAGGGGGATTGGGAAGATATTGTGTAAGGGGCACAAAGACTAATTACAATTTGTAATAATGAATATGCAAATAATATTGATTGGATCTTCACATGTTGTACACAGTGATGGTAGTCAATGCTGTATCCCCAAAATATATATAATTATGCTTCAATTAAAAAGGTATAAAATAATAATAAATAAATAAACTCTTGTTTAGTTTTTAAAAAATAAACTACATTAAGGAACACTTAATTATGAGAAAATGAGATGAAAATAGTGATACAAGTGTAAAATGAAGAAGTCCCATATACTAGGCCATCTTCTCCCAGTCACCCACCCCAAGCCCTCTGTGACCCCAGAAATTTTCAGTCCTAATCTTGGCATGGTTCACTGCAGCACAGTGCCCATGATAGTGAGGAGCTGTGGCACAATAATGAGCAGACCTGTGGGGCTGGTGAGAGGGTTTTTTCATCTCTAACTTCCACCCATGAATCCATTAAGAGGTGAGCGTGTTTCTCAGCAGTCCTCTGCCTCTCTCCCCAGCTGGCTGCTACAAGGACATGAAGCCCTGAAGGACACTCTCTGCAGACAGGTTGTCAACTTTGAAGGCATAAGGAGATTCCTAATTATGGATAATACCCTCAAAGGATATGGTATGTCTCCAGTCAGCACCAGTCAATCAGGCCTCAGACTTGTCCATTTTCTTTGCAAACAGCTCTTCCTGAGTGACTGGAGTGTGCAGTGTGCTGGGCGCCAGTTCCAGACACCAGAGTCACCATTACCCTTTAGCAGCTTCACCCCAGCCCAGTGGCGCTGTGCCACATTCACTTAAATCCACCCAATTTTCCTCTCCTGTTTCTTTTCATTTTTTCCACCAAATAAGTCAACTTACCTGGATTTTTGAGGGTGAGAGAGGGCAGTAGCAAGCATGCAGGTGTGAAGTTATGAAACAGGATAGAAGAGAGTGAGATGGTGTCACATAGGCAGGGTGAGTCTCAGCTTTGCTTATTAATATTTTGTGATCTGTGCAAGATATTCAAATCCTCTGAGTGCCATTTCTTCATCTTTAAAATGAGAATTAAAATGTGACTACTGTAAATGGGCTTGCTTTCCTGAATTCTTTTTCTGTTACTTTGTTATTGGAGTATACAAACGTTACTGATTTTTGCATGTTGATTTTGTATCCTGTGACCTTACTGAAGTTGTTAATCAGCTCTAAGAGTTTTTTGGTGGACTCTTCAGGTTTTTCTGTATATGGGATCATGTCATCTGCAAATAGGGACAGTTTGACTTCATCCTTTCCTATATAGATGCCCTTTATTTCCTTCTTTTACCTGATTGCCCTGGCTAGTATCTCCAATACTATGTTAAATAGGAGTGGTGAGAGTGTGCATCATTGCCTTGTTCCTATTTGTAAGGGAAGAGCTTTCAGCTTTTCCCCATTCAGGATGGTATTGGCTATTGCTTTGTGGTATATGGCTTTTATTGTGTTGGGTTACTTTCCATCTATACCTAATTTTCTGAAACCTTTATCATGAAGGAATGTCAAATGCTTTTTATGCATCTATTGAGATAATGATATGATTTTTGTCCTTGATTTTGTTGATGTGGTGTATCACATTTACTGATTTGCATATATTGAGCCATCCTTGCATCCCTGGGATGAATCCCATTTGATCATGGTGTATGATCTTTTTGCTGTACTTTTGTATTATGATTACTAGTATTTCATTGAGTATTTTTGTATGTATGTTCATCAAGGATGTTTTCCTGTAGGTTTCTTTTTTGTTGTATCTTTGTCTTCTTTTGGTATCAGTATGATGCTGGTGTCACAGAATGACCTTGGGAGAATCAATTTTCAATATTGTGGAATAGTTTGAAGTGAATTGATATTAACTCCTTTTTAAAGGTTTGGTAGAATTCAGTAGTAAAGCCATCCAGTCCTGGGCTTTTCTTTGTTGGGAGACTACTGATTACTGTTTCAATTTCATTGCTAATTATTGCTTTGTTCAAGTTTTCTATTTCTTCTGGGTCCACTCTTGGTTTTATGTGTCTAGAAATTTATCCATTTCCTCCAGGTTTTCGTATTTGTTTTCATATAGATGTTTATAATAGTCTCTGATGATTCTTTGTATTTCTGTGGTATTGTTTGTAATGTCTTCTTTTTCATTTGTGATTTTTGCTATTCAGGTCTTCTCACTACATTTTGTTGTTGTTGTTAACCTAGCTAATGGTTTTTCTATTTTATTTATCTTCTCAAAAATCCAACTTTTGTTTCATTGATCATTTGTATCATTCTTTGGGTCTCCATTTCATTTAGTTCTGCTCTGATCTTATTATTTCTTCCCGTCTACTACTCTTAGGATTGATTGTTTTTGTTTTTCTAGTTATTTGAGTTGTACCATTAGGTTATTTATTTGAAGTCCTTCTATTCTTCTGAAGTAAGCATTTATTGCAATAAACTTCCCTCTTAGTACTGCTTTTGCTTTATCCCACAGGTTTGGGTTTTATGTATCTTAATTTTCGTTTGTTTCAAGACATTTTTTGATTTTCTGTTTAATTTCGAACATGAACCATACACAGTGAACCATTACATAGGAACAAGAACCATACATAATGAAAATTTTTATGCTTGATTGCTTTAACTACTCACTTAGGCTTCTGTAACATAGCTACCTAGCTTGCTTTTTGCACCTGGACAAACCTGTGTGCCAATGGGATGTGGTTTTTGCCTTTATAAACTCCACCAGACCAAGACTAGTTGCTGCTCTCCCAAAATACCTAGGGGAGGCAGTCACCGGCCGGCTAATAAAGATTCTGTTAAAGTTCTTAATTAAACGTTTGTTTCCTTTCCTGAGCAACAATCTCACAACAGAACCATCCTTGCATCCCTGGGATGAATCCCATATGATCATGGTGTATAATCTTTTCGCTGTGCTGTTGTATTCTGAGGATTTGCTGTATCTGAGTAAATTGTTTCTTGAAAAATCTTCAATGTTAAGCTCTTCCCAGGTGCTACGGTTCAAATGTGTCCCCCAAAAGTTCATGTATTAGAAGCTTAACCCCCACGGTGACAGTGTTAAGAGGGTGGGAAATCCTATTATGATAATTGAAAGGTGGGGCCTTTAAGAGGTGATTTGATTGTGAACATTATGCCATCATGAATAGATTAATCCACTGATGGTTTAATGGGTAGTCATGGCTTTATAAGGAGAGTCAGTGAGAAGGTTAACTATCCTGCTCATCCCATTCTCTCCATGTGATATCCTGCATTGCTGTAGAGAGTCATCGCCAAAAAAAAGGCCCTCACCAGATGTATTTCCTGAACCTTGGACTTCCCAGCCTCCAAACTGTAAAAATAAATTCCATTTCTTTAGGAATTACCCAGTTTCAAGTATTCTGTTATAGGCAGCAGAAATGGACTAATACAGGCATCAAGTGAAAATCACATACTCAAAAGAAATTTATTTTTAAAAGTTATTCATTCGGGCCGGCCCCGTGGCTCACTCGGGAGAGTGCGGTGCTGACAACACCAAGGCCACGGGTTCGGATCCTATATAGGGATGGCCAGTTTGCTCACTGGGCGAGCGTGGTGCTGACAACACCAAGTCAAGGGTTAAGATCCCCTTACTGGTCATCTTTAAAAAAAAAAAAAAAAGTTATTCATTCATAGCCACTATGAATTTTCACTGGGAATTACCTATTTACAGATAAAATGTTGCTGAAAAGTGACCTATTATGAAATCAAGTTCTGATAACTCCGTTAACTACAAGAAAAACACAAGCCATACATANTGTGTGTGTGTGTGTAATCCTCCACAAGTTGGCACTAAATACACTGGAATATTTTCATCATGATGAAGACAACATGAAATGGCAGAAATAACTTTGAGACACAGCCTAATATGAAAGAGTAAGGATTGGCTTCTGGACATGAGAGTGGGTGTATCACACACAGGCCCTGTGACATGGAGCAAGCCCATGTGCTCTCTCCACTCAGTCTCCCCCTTAGTACTATTAATGCAAAAATCATCCAATAATACTTGTTAAAGCACAGTAAGGCATATTTTATTCAGGACCATCCAATAGGCATAATGACCACTAGAATGGGTAAACGAACGGAAAGATTTAATATGTTAGCAGAAGGGAAGAATCAAGACAAAAATCATTCTTCTCATGTTGATGTATAAATTCACATCATGTATGCAATTCACATAAAGCTTTGACCTGTGTTTTTAGTGGAACCTGACTAGCAGATTCTTAAATTCATATGGAAAAGGGCCCAAAAAGCCACATAATATTTTTTTTTTAAGATCACTGTGATAATAACAAGGAAATCTCTGTGTCAGATATCATGGTAGACTGGATAATAACAGGTATTAAAATAGTGGCATTTCACACATGGAATAGAATAGANAAAAAAAAAAAAAAAGTTATTCATTCATAGCCACTATGAATTTTCACTGGGAATTACCTATTTACAGATAAAATGTTGCTGAAAAGTGATCTATTATGAAATCAAGTTCTGATAACTCCGTTAACTACAAGAAAAACACAAGCCATACATAGTCTGAGTTTAACTTGGAGACCCTCAAAGTTGCTGGGTTGAATCTCTTTAGCACTGGCACAGAGATGGTCTCTAACATGCTACAGTTTGAGCAGCTGCTCCTGCTGAAGCAGCTGGAGTTGGGAGGTAAGGAAGTTCTGCTGGGCTCGAAATAGCTGACACAGGAGCAGAGACAGCCATCCCTCTTCTTCTATATAGCTATGTATTATTCCATTTCTGTTGCTTATAACAAAATACATGGAACTGGGTAATTTGTAATAAAATGAAATTTGTTGCTTACAGTTTCAGAGACTGGGAAGTCCAAAGTCCAGGGAACAGGTCAGCCCATGGCTCATTTGGGAGAGTGTGGTACTGATAACACCAAGTCAAGGGTTAAGATCCCCTTACTGGTCATCTTTTAAAACAAAAACAAAAGCAAAAAAAGGCCAGGGAACACTTATGGTGAGGGCCTTCTTTGGTGGTGGCTTTACAGCAATTCAGGGGTCTCACATGGTGGAGAATAGCAGAGCAGAAAGACCATCCTCTCTTGTGCTCTTCTTTTATCTTGTGCTCTTCTTTTAAAGTCCTCAGAACCGTGCCCTGACTACCATTTTTAATCCATCTACTACTGCAGGGTTCTGTAATCTAATCATTTCTTCAAGACCCCACCTTTCAATTATGATAATAGGATTTCCCACCCTCACCACAGTAACAGTTGAGGCAAAGTTTCTGATACATAAAACTTGGGGGCGGGAAAGACATAATTCAAGCTTCATGAGTTTGAGGGGACATTTAATCCAGTACAAGCTAGTTCCACCTTCTTAATGGAATAGATTTCTCTGATTGAAAAGGTAATTAATACAGGTCTATCTTATAACAATTGGAAAATACAGGTAATTATGAAGACAAAATTTTTAACTTTCAGTGGTAATACTACTATTCAGAAAACAGTTCCTACTTATATTGGGACGGTCTCCTGCTCACCCTCTTTCTGTCATATGGGCACATTTTGCAAGCAATATTAAAATCATACTGCAGTGTAATCTTATTTTATTACTTAGTATTATATTATGGGCTTATTTCACATTATTACGTATTTTCACAAAATATGGGTCTTCATTAGCATGTACTTTCTCATTCTGTAAGCATACCCTAATTTAGCCAATCTCTTATTGTTGGACATTTTAGTCATTTTCAGTGTTTTTCTAATCCATACAATGCTACAGAAAAGATTGTACAGAACATTTAAAAGCACCTCATTTTGGCTTTAGGATGAATTTCTAGAAATGGAATTGCTATGTTAAACACAACAAGTAACTTGCAGGTTTTTATCATTATTTCCAAATTTTGAAGGGTCCTTTGGAAAGTCATATCTGTGTGTGTGTGTGTAATCCTCCACAAGTTGGCACTAAATACACTGGAATATTTTCATCATGATGAAGACAACATGAAATGGCAGAAATAACTTTGAGACACAGCCTAATATGAAAGAGTAAGGATTGGCTTCTGGACATGAGAGTGGGTGTATCACACACAGGCCCTGTGACATGGAGCAAGCCCATGTGCTCTCTCCACTCAGTCTCCCCCTTAGTACTATTAATGCAAAAATCATCCAATAATACTTGTTAAAGCACAGTAAGGCATATTTTATTCAGGACCATCCAATAGGCATAATGACCACTAGAATGGGTAAACGAACGGAAAGATTTAATATGTTAGCAGAAGGGAAGAATCAAGACAAAAATCATTCTTCTCATGTTGATGTATAAAT
>NW_007730780.1:50864-83196 GCF_000696425.1 Galeopterus variegatus | reverse complement strand
TGTGTTTTTTTTTTTTTTTACTGACCGGCAACAGGATCGCAACCCTCGGTGTTGCGCCCACACCGTGCTCAGCCAGTGAACGGAAACCAGTCTCCACATGGGATCCGACCCCTCGGCGGGAGCCGCCACACTCCCAAGCGGCGCAATCTCCAGTGCGCCACCAGGCCGGCCCTTAATTTTATTAAAACGATGTATAGGATAATATTTTTATGATGTTATGGTAGGAAAGTTTTCTTAAACAAGATGGAAAAAGCATAAATAATAAAGAAGAGCATTGATAAATGTTATTACATTAAAAGGGAAATTTCTCTGTACAACGAAAGTTAACACAAAGGCAAAAGCCAAGCTACAGACCATGAAAAAAATTTGTACTGCATACAATTAATATCTCAATTATATAAAGAACTTCAAAAATCACTAAGGAAATGAAAAACGGGGAGACAAAGGGGAAAATCTTAAAGCAAGATGTTTAAAGAATAGGATACCTGTTTGGTCAATAGGTGTATGAAAAGACACTCTAACTAAAAAATGCAAATTAAAACAATAATGACAGTATATAAAGCACCCATTAAATTAAAATTTGTTTTAAGTACCATAAAATCAAGTATTGGTGAACACATGGTTGGTTGCCCCACCCATAGATGGTCCTGGAGAGACCCTATCACTTAGGAGCCAGAGATTCAACCACCCCATGGACAGAGTGGTGTCCTGCACTATCTGGGGCAGGGGCTAGACTATACCCTGGTGTAAAGACAGTGTGCTTTATGACAACCAGAAGAACTCCTCTCACAGATCAACAAGCAGAAGGAAAAGTCATCACTGCTAATCCCTTTCCATACTTGGCTTTGGACACAAAAGTTTCACTGTTATTGGGGTGTAATACTCCAAAGTCAAACAGTGGGGGCTGGCCAGGTAGCTCAGTTGATTAGAGCTTAGTGTTGACAATGCCAGAGTCAAGAGTTTGGATCCCCATACTGGCCAGCTGCCAAGAAACAAAACAAAAGTCAAACAATGAACGCACAAACAAGAACTGCTACTTTTACCACACTGCTAAAGCAGCAGCCTCTTATTCCCTGATTTGACTCCCCTGCTGAATCTGATATTGTATTGGGATCATTGAGTTAGAGGAATAATGTACTTAATGGCTGGGACACTTCTTCCTCTACTTCCACCTGCCACAATACTCGATCATGATCTCACTGAGCCAGGCCACCGTCTCCCCTGGAATGTGTTGGGATTTTCCTCTGAGACACTTTCTCATTTGAGTATCTCAGGGAAGCCAAATCAGCGAGGATAAAGGATGCTGCTTGAGCGATATGGTAAAAATTAGTGATCTTTGCCAGAGCAGGTTGAATGGAATGAAGGAGGTGAAAGACTAGAGTAGAATGAGGAACACATGGGGGTGAGGGAGTAGAAACAGCCCCACTGGACCACTCTTCCACCCAGGTTTTGAAATAAAATCAAATAAAAGGAAGGACTGGGGAATATATTTAACTGTTTCAAACATGACAGACAACAGGTAGAAGAGCACCTGCTGTCTATATGTATATCCACATAAAGAGAGAACTCAGGGGCCGGCCCGGTGGCGCACTGCTACAGTGCGCCGCTTGGGAGTGCGGCAGCGCTCCCGCCAAGGGTTCGGATCCCACATACAGCCCGGTTCCCGCTCGCTGGCTGAGCGAGGTGCGGGCGCAACACCGAGGGTTGCGATCCCGTTGCCGGTCCCGGTCCGGTACGGGCGCGACACTGAGGGTTGCGATCCCGTTGCCGGTCCCGGTCCGGTACGGGCGCGACACTGAGGGTTGCGATCCCGTTGCCGGTCCCGGTCCGGTACGGGCGCGACACTGAGGGTTGCGATCCCGTTGCCGGTCCCGGTCCGGTACGGGCGCGACACTGAGGGTTGCGATCCCGTTGCCGGTCCCGGTCCGGTACGGGCGCGACACTGAGGGTTGCGATCCGTTGCCGGTCACGAAAAAAGACAAAAAGGAAAAAAAAAAAAAAGAGAGAGAACTCATTTACATGTGTAATGAAAACATTCACCAACTCCCCTAAGGCAAATGATGTAAAAAAGGGAAAAAAACACACAAATATATGCATGACCTACCACATGTTGGGAGTTTTATGCACACATCTCATTCTGTCTTCACAGCTTTGTAAAGTATGAGTACTTGTTTCTAATTTAGAAATAAGGAAAATGAGATTCCAAGAGCTAGGTGTGCTGCTCAGCGTTAACCATGACTACTGAAAAGAGCCTGCAGATTCAGTGCCAGACACTGAGGTCGGCTATTTGTTGCCCTGTCACTGTCTCTACCTCCTTGCTTTTGGGTTCTTGGATCTCTCTCATCTGCTTCCTTCCCACACTCAGTTATTCCTCCTGCTCCTCCTCATAATGTGACTCTCAGGCTGGTGGCTGAATGAGACACTGAAGATTAACTGAGGGCACAGGAGAGGTGTCACTAACCTGGTAAGCAGAGGTTAGGATTGCCCTGTCTACCTTTTCAAGTTTGGAGTAGGCACTGTTTTGGAAAAGTGTGTATTTTTGTTTAAGATAGGTGCTTTGGCTGTCACTTTGTGTACACAAATTGTGTATGCGTTGTCTATCCTGTGGGTGACAAGGATCCCTCCTTTACCAAACTCTAGCCTCATTCCTCTGAGCCTTCTTCTGGACTAGGCCCCAACTGTGACCTATAAAGGCTTGAAAAAAAACACTAACATAGTTTCTAACAACCCAGGAATCTACTACCAGGGATGACCCTAGCACACAGTAAAGTGCCCACTTGAGCAAACTGAAGTCTGTGAATGATTCTCCCGTTTGTTGCAGCCAACAACTAATGATAGGCCCCTGTCTTTCAGCTTCTGTGTAAGGGCAGGAGCCTAACTTCCATAAGTAGCAGTTAGTTAATTTAGATGGTATATTAGTCCGTTTATGTTGCTTATAACAAAATACCTGAAACTGGGTGATTTATAAAGAAAAATAAAATTTATTGCTTACAGTTTCTGAGGCTGAAAAGTCCAAAGTCCATCTGGTGGTGGCGACAGTGACCCAGGGGTGTCACATTGCAAGATGGTGGAAGCAGAGAGAGCAGAGAGAAAGACAGACTCTCCTTTTAAAGCCCTCAGAACCACACCCTTGGCCACCATTTTTAATCCATTCACTACTGCACAGTCCTACAATCCAATCACTTCTTCAAGGCTCCACCTTTCAATTACCATAATAGGATTTCCCACCCTCTTAACAGTCACAGTGGGGGCTAAGTTTCTAATACATAAAACTTGGGGGACACAATTCAAGCTTCAGGGAGTTTTGGGGGAACATAATTCAATCCACTATTGATGGGTTTTACATGGAACACGCTTTCTTTCTTTTTTTTTTTTCCTTTTTGTCTTTTTTACTGGCTGGTAATGGGATCGCAACCCTCGGTGTTGCGCCCGCACCACGCTCAGCCAGTGAGCGGGAACCGGTCTCCACATGGGATCCGAACCCTCGGCGGGAGCGCTGCCGCACTCTCAAGCGGCGCACTCTCCAGTGTGCCACCGGGCCGGCCCGGAACATGCTTTCTTATTTGTAGTTTTTCATGACCTTGACTTTACTGAGCCCTTGGTCACGTGCTTGTTTCTTTCACTCTCTCTTTTAAAATGTCCAGTCACCTGTGCACAAATTGAAGTTGAGTTCACTTCACACTTTCTCCTAGTAAAATAGGAGATAAAAATTTTATCAGATTTTAATGATGAAAATCTGTCCTTACCAATGTATCTGATGACCAGCTTTATCTTTCACAGGAGCTTTCTTTGCCACCTGTTTAGAGGCTGGAGAAGGGGCTATTGGCATTCTTTGAAAATGCAGACATCTCCATTCATGGCCTGGGTCCATTCTAAGTATGCTGAAACAAGGTGCTAAACACTCTACCCTATCCCCACATTTCCAAGCTCCCTTGCAGTTAGGCAGGGTCAGAGAACCAGTCATGGCCTATGCATCACTTCCAAGAAAATCACAGAAATACCAGTGTCTAACTTGGAACATGCTTCAAGTGGAGCAGATGTAAGATGGCAGTGCCACTACCAGCTTAAGTCCCTGAGTCACTCTGTGGAGCATCAAGCACCCCTTGGCAAGAAATACGTTCTCTTCTCTGCAACCATTGAGATAAGGAGGTTATTTTTTTAATAGAAAACGGTGAAGTCAAATTGTGTGGGTCTTATGATCTGCCTGTGCTTTCCATACCACAGGGAAGGGAGCATGGGAGATGAGCTGATTTGAAATGACAGAAGTGGGAATTTGGAAAGATGAGGCCACAGGAATTTACAGGAGAAATTCCTGGAAAGGAAGAAGCAATGTACACACAGGGAGGGAGAGGGAGAGGGAGGGAGGAAGGGAGAGGGAGAGAGAGAGAGACAGACAGACAGAGAGAGAGAGAGAGAGAGAACACTTTACATGTGCACATACCCTGGAATGTGTGGATGAATACAGCACCCACACACATTGCAGGGGTGGGTGGGGGTGGGGTGGGGGGAAGACCATAAGCATGTGCAAGGGATGAAGAGAGCAGAACTGGGACAATCCAGGGCTCCATTGGCCTTGGAAATGACTCAGGGGGCCTAGTTGAAAATGCAGGCAAGGCTCTCCATCTAGATTCAGCTCTCTCCACTGACCTCCACTGGGATTTAGTGGTCTCCAAATACCCTTTATACAGCATTTTGGAGGCACTATACTCTGCTTTTCTCTCCCCATCTCTCTTCTTCTTGGGGTTCCTTCACTACCTGCTCCACTCTGCAGGTCTGGAGGCCCCCTCCTCTCCCTAACTCTCCTGTGGCTGTAGCTGCCTTCTCTCAAGTCCTGTCAACCAATTCCTGGAAGGTCAAGCTCCCTAGGGATTTGTCGTCACCTGTGCTATGAGGGCCACATCCTGTGAGGTGTGAGGTGGCTTTCTGCTGAGGCTTCCATCATTTTCCATGTGAAGGGACTTGTTAGCCTTCTTACTATTTGGGGCTGCATCAACACATAGAGAAGAGAAGCTTATCCAAAGCTAGAAAATGCAAGGAACAGTTCTCACCTACAGCCTCTGGAGGGAGCATGGCCCTGCCAACACTTTGATGTTAGTCCAGTGACTAATTATGGACTTCTGTCCTCCAGAGCGCATAGAGAAGAGAAGCTTATCCAAAGCTAGAAAATGCAAGGAACAGTTCTCACCTACAGCCTCTGGAGGGAGCGTGGCCCTGCCAACACTTTGATGTTAGTCCAGTGACTAATTATGGACTTCTGTCCTCCAGAGCTGTGAGAAAATAAATTTGTGTTGTTTGAAGTCATGTTTGTGATGATTCCTTATAGTAGCAAAAAGTCCCTTGCAGCTTAAATCTTCCATTTGTATGAAGCAGATGTAGTTAACATTAAGTGGTATCCATCAGCAGTGATCAGGTCTTCTGGAAAACATGACAAAATAGATTTTAAAACAAAAGAAGTTATTAGATATAATGTGGTACATTTTATAGTGATGAAACGGTAATCTATCAGTAAGAAAGAACCATATTTTTTAGAAGGCAGCTAAAGCAGTGATTAGAGGGAAACTTATAGATGTAAATATCCATATTAAGAAAGAAAAACGATCTCAAATCAATAATCTAAGCTTCCACATGAAGATACTGGAAAAAGAAGAGAAAACAGAACCTGAAATAGGCAGAAGGAAGGAAATAATAAAGATGACAACAGAAATCAATATAATAGAGAATGGAAAAACAATAAAGAATTCAATGAAATCATAAGTAGCTTCATAAAAGATCAACAAAATTGACAAATCTTTAGTTTGACCAAGAAAAAAAGAGAGAAGACTCAAATAGCCAAAATCGGAAATTTTGGCTCGCAAGAGAATTTTGACTCCCTGGTCACAAGTGAAGAGATTGCGTTAACAATAAAAATCAACTACACACCATGAAAAGTTTATGTCCAGAAACTTCCCTGCTGAATTCTACCAAACTTTTGGAGAATATTTAGTATCAATTCTCAGATTCTCCAAAAAAACAGAAGCACAGTAGAGATACTTCCCAACTCATTCTATGAGGCAGTATTACCATGATACCAAAACTGAACAAAGATATCACAAGAAAAGGAAAATTTAGACCAATGTATCTGGTAAATATAGGCACAAAAATCTTCAAAAAATACAAGAAAACATAATTTAGCAACATATAAAAATAATTGTACCCCACGCCTGAGTTGAATTCATTCCAGGAATACAAGGTGGGTTAACAGCTAAAAATAATGTAACCTGGGCCGGCCTGGTGGCGCACTGCTACAGTGCACCGCTTGGGAGCACCGCAGCGCTCCCGCCGAGGGTTCGGATCCCACATACAGACCAGTTCCCGCTCACTGGCTGAGCGAGGTGCGGGAGCAACGCCGAGGGTTGCAATCCCATTGCCGGTCCCAGTCCGGTACGGGTGCGACACTGAGGGTTGCGATCTGTTGCCGGACACGAAAAAAGGAAAAAAAAAAAAAAATGTAACCTAATGCACCATATCAATATGCTAACAAGCAATACCACATGGCTCTCTCAATAGAAGCAGAAAATGAATTTGACAAAATCCAACATCAGTTTATAATTAAAACATTCAACAGACTAGGAATAGAAGGGAACATACTCAAACTAATAAAGGCAAATCAAAAACCCACAGCTAACATCATGCTTAATAGTGAAGGCCTGTAGATTTATTTCCTAAGGTCAGGAACACAAATATATCCCCTCTTCACTACGCCTATTCATCTTTGTACCATAGATGCGAACCTGAAAAAGTTGGCAACAGGAATAAATAAAAGCGATCTAGATTAGAAAGGAAGAAGTTAGATTGTTTTATTCACAGATGACATAATCTTGTATTTAGAAAATCATAAGGACTAAATACTGTCAGAACTAAAAAATAAGTTCAGGAAAGTAACAGGTACAAGATCAATATGCAAAAATCAATTGCATTTCTGTACACAGAAATGAACAACCCAGAAGTGAAATTAAAGAAACAATTCCAGTTACAATAGTATCAAAATCAAAATATTTAGGAATAACCTTAACAAAAGAAGTATAAACTTGAGCACCCGGAGCCTCATTTCCTTGGCTCTGAGGACTTTATCTTAACAGAGAAAGGAAAGGGATTGCATTCGTGGCCTTCATGTGATTGCAGGTGGCCATAGGGTGAGGTCTACGCATCAAATGTGATTTCTGTCTCCATTTTTATGAATAAAAGGTTGAGACCCACAAAGAGAAGGAATGGAAATCCATGTCTCAGAGGGCAAAATATCAGGCACTGATTTTCTCTGCCCAAACCCTGCTAATCATCCTGTATTTAAAGGATCCCCAGAGGCCTAGCACAGGACACATTCAAGGCCCCCAAGACATTCTGGGGTGAGCAGATGACTACACACCTCCTGGACTGGAGCAACAATGTCCTCCCAGTCTTCCCGGTCACTGGGAAACATGCTCTTTGATCGGCTGAACTGTCTTCCCACCTGCCGTGGCAGTTTTGACACTGCTCTTGTTTGCCCTTTCTTCACCTTCCTTTGAGCATTGCCCCATTTGTTTTGTGATACCTGACTTCACAGAGAATCAGCAGAAGGTGGGCTTTGTTGCACCTGCAGACTGTTCTACCTCATTGTTTCCTTGGGAGCCTCTGTTCAGCTGAGAGTGACCTAGACAATGACTTCTAAGGTCATATTTGCTGTTTCAGAGTAAATATCTTGCCAGGATCTCCACTCATCCTTATAGAACAACTTCCTTCAGTTGATCCCTTTTCCTTGCAGGGGCCAGGACAAAGCATAGAACATAATATTAAGAGTGAACTTCTTATGGGGAAGTGAGGCTGGATCAGAGAGAATTCTGTATGACAAAGTGGGAAAGTCAGAAGACCTGGATTTTCCACCCAGCTTTGAAACTTGTGAACTTTGTGATGGACAAATTGACTAACCTCTGTGAGCCTCAGGATGCACATCTGTAACATGGGGATGCCTACCTCATGGGGTTGGTGTGAGGATTAACTAAGATAACACTTGGAAGTGCCTTGCACAGGCCTGACACATATATGCTTATTACATACTCTTCTCTTTATTTTCTTTCCTCTGGGTTGCAGAGTCACTGCACTACAAGGGAAGCCTCACTCCACTCTGAAGACTTGCTGAGGGGGAGTATGGGCCTTTACCTGTGGCCTGGGTGAGGTGCAAATTCTGTCCTTGCCAGAAATGGACCAATGAATTTATGAAAGACCCAGCCTGTGATTTTTCAGTCTAAGCAACAAAAGCTCCTAAATCCTTTTTAAAAATTAAAAAACAAAATAAAGGATCCCCAGATATCATATCAATAGGTGTTTAAGGGATAGGCCTGGGATCTAGGATTCTGAGGAAGAGAGCCTAGGGATTCTAAAGTCTGAGGCAAGAGAGTGCTGGGAAAAACAAGACTGAGTTCCTTGGATCTGCAGCATAGAGTTACTGAGGAGGAATTGGAGCATCAGAAAAGATACAGGAATTTGAACAAGGCAGGGAATACATCAGAAAAAAAAACTAGTGATGGGTCTCGGGCAAGAGTCAAGCCTGTCACCCCCCCCCCCCCCCATTCATCTCCCCTTTCATTCCAATGCCCATCCCACTAGCAAGTCCACATCAACACTGATCACTCATGGCAGGCATTTCCCTGTTTGAGGAGGAACTTCAGTGGCAGCAGGTGCTCTGAGAAACCCCTTTACAGAACTCCTTGTCTAGTTTGTGGCAGAAAGCAGAGAAGGAAAGGCAAAGTTCAGATTCATCTCTCTCTCTCTCTCTCTCTCTCTCTCTCTGTCTCTCTCCTCTCTCACCCTAAAGATATGATTCATAGATACATGAATGAATGAAACTTGGGAGTTTCTGAGCAAATAACTTTCAGACACTGGAAGTGTAAATTTTCCCAAGAATTATGGAGCACACCTACCCTATGACCCTGCTATTTTATTCCACTATATACATAAGTGCAGTTTTTTCATCTGTTTAATATAATCCTCGGGTTGGAGGAGAGTAACCATATTAATTTCTTGTTTGTTAACTAATTTAAAGTAAAATAGAGACATGATTTTTTTCACGCTTAGAATGCACCTGCGAAAAATAGACTTGGGTTCTATAACAATACCTCTATCAGCACGAAACAAAATAAAGTTACTTATTAATATCATTGACTAATTGGCCCATGTTCGAATCACCCCATTATTCCCACAATGTTCCAGGTTGTCAAATCACAATTTAAGAAAGAACCATAATTCCACATTGCTGTCACGTGGACAGAGACCAGTCTTTATCCATCAGATCCTGTTCTCCTGGTAACAGGAATCATTGCTGTGAAAATAAACAAAGCTTCCTCCATTGGTTCCTAACGGAGGGCCGCAGAGGTTTGTGGGAAATGTAGTCTCGCCCTCCAAGAGGTCACCCGCACAGCACTATGGGAAGAGCTCTGTCTGGTTTCTTCTGCGCATGTGCTGCTCTGCCCACTTCTGCTATTTTCCTCCTGGAACTTCCGGATTGCGGCTGCTCCCGCGCTACTCAGCCAGTCTGGGTCTGGGTCTTGCGTTCCTAAAGGTTGGTGCCAGGGTGAAAGAGGAGACCCACAGGCCTCGGGGGAGCCTGGGGAGCGGGACAAGTGTTCCACCACCTGATGGAGCAGAAATGTGGGTGCGCCTTAGACTGGCGGGGCCTGGGCCGGGTCCGGTAAGGCGACAGTAGCATGTGGGGATTCGCAGGTCCGGGGTTGCGGAAAGGGCGACTTGGACTGTGCTTTCAGCGATTGCTTTGTCAGAAGATGGTGCGCTCATAGAAGGCCGCGTTTGTGCTTTTAGGTATACAAAAGCCGCTTCCAGAAGCTCCGCGAACAGGATGATTGAGTCCAAGACGGCGACGGGGTGGGGTTGGCTGCAGACATCCTGACCATCGAAAGTGTGCGGTGTGAGTTCACATTTCAGCTCTGCCGCTGAAAGATCCTGTTGCTAACCTGTAAGACATTCAGTTTAACCATCTGTAAGATGAACGTACTAATAATAGTGGTGAAATTCCCCATTTCCTGAAAAATAATTGTGAAGTGTGTGCAGACTGGGTGTAACTCTGTGGCATTTGTGTTTGTGGGGTGTTTTGGTGTCCTTTTAGCAAGGGAAGTTTCTGGGTTTTTTTTCCCCTGCACTCTGTAGCCTGCCTAGAACTCCTGAACTGAGCTTACAGAAGTCTATACAAGACGTAAGAGGGAGATTGAGGTACTGAATGATGGTTCCGTTTTCCTTGGAACAAAGTAGTTCTTATGCAGTATGAAGGAGGGGGCTTCAAGAATAGGAATTCCACTTGAAAGAACACGCTCTGACCTGAACCGTCTCTCTAGTGATTCAGAGCAGAGACAGAAGACTCACAGAAGGGTGAAGATGTTATCTTTGCATGGCCCAAGAAATTATTGAAACTGTTGCCCAGAGTGCACAAGATTTAATTGATACCATCTTCTCCAGAATCTATCAAAGGCTGTGTGGTACTAGAAGGCTTGGACCAACTTTGAGAAGGGAAATGTGAGTGGGGTGGGGGATAGTCAAGGGCCTAGGAAATTGTTAAATATTGAAAAGGTCCTCAGGGTGTAGTTTGGAGTAGAGGCATAACCTGTCATAGTTGACAATTTTAGTCTACAGTGCTCCCTAACACACTCGTTACTTCATTTTACCCTCATTTTTTCCAGAATTGGAACTCTCTCAAACTTAGCCTGTCACCACATTTGGTATCTGGAAATATACTTGTGCTTCCTCTGTCCCGATAGTTATTCCCGGTAGGTCATGGAGGGTTTGCCAAGGTCTTCCTGCTGTGTAAGAAAGATGAAAAAAATTGAATTTGCAAAGGTAAGTGAGTTGCCCAGGGTCACATAATTTGTAGATGTCAGGCATCCTGACTTTTTGATTAGTGTTATGTGTTTTGCGCAGTATAGTCAGAGCTCATGTTTGTTTTTGAGATCAGTTTCATGAACTGCAATTAATTTAGAATAAACATTTTGGAAATTTTGCTTTGAACCTGCCTGTCCTTTTTCCCTCAATGCTTTTTGTTGATTGTGTGAGCTCATGGGGTTAGTAATACAAGTTTTTCCCACTTAATGTTAGTAATCTGTTCCTGAAAATCATAAATTCTACAGCAAATTAATAGAAGCCTGTGTTTCATTATCTGAAGTGGGAAAATTAGACTGAATCATGCTTTTACTCCTAATTAGTTTCTTAAAATATAAATGAAACAATACAGTGCCCACATGTAAGGAAGACTTATGATGTAAACATTCAAAATAGTCTTATGATTTTGAGACAATTTCTTTATATGATTCACATGGCCTTTCTTTAGTGTCAGCAACTTCTCTTGAGTTCCAACTAGTTGACATTTGTCATGCTTTTGAAAACTTCTACGTGTGATTGTGAAGTTCTCTTGACTGTATTTTGCATGTAATTCAATTCTTTATCCCCCTCCTCACCAATATGTTAAAAATATGTTGAATTCTGGGGGATTAGACATATCAGCATTTGATGTGTAGCAATCAAAAAAACTTAATGGTTTAGAAAACAACCATTTTGTTTGTTCGTGATTCTATGAGTCAGCATTTTGGGCTGGGCTCAATTGGGCAATACTTATGTTGTTGTTACCTGGGATCACAAATGAGGCTATAGTTGTCTGGTGCCTCGATTGAGGCCGGTTCCTTGAAGATGACTTCACTCACATGTCAGGTGATCTGTGCTGGCTCTTGGCTAGGCCATGTGCATACAACAGGCAAGCTCCAGGCCTCTTCATGAGATGACAGGATTCCAAGAAGGCAAACTGTCAGGCAAACGTTTTTCAAAACTATGTTTGTATTACATTTACTAATGTCCTGTTGGTGAAATCTAGAGAAATGGCAAAGCCTGGTGTCATTGTGGGAGGGAACTATGTGAATGCATGGATACAAGGAAGCGTGTCATTGGGAATCATTACTGGAAAAGTGTACTACAATAAATATATGTTACGTACATTTTTTCTTGTACAATCATGGGCCAAAAATGTTAGGTTGCGAGATGCATACTTTCTATGAAGTTTAGATATATAAAAGCAAGAGGTATTCTAGTGGAAACGATACTATGGAGTTCTGTGTGGTAGGTCTGTATTAATAGGAAAGTACTTAATAATGCTCAAGTACTTTGTTATAATGTAAATTTTAGTGAGGGCACGAATGTTTCTTCGTTCAATGTACTGTAATTTGTTTAAACAACCATTCTTAAAATTTTTTGTAGTAACATTAATTTTTACTGAGTCACTAGCAAATAAGAGTTTTTTAATAACCTGAGAATAAATTGTGTGTTTAGTCTATACCAATGAATAGAACTCTGGGTGCTCCTTCAAACGAGGTCTTTCCTGTCCATTTTCATGTGTAGTGGAGTATTCCTCCAAAGGGAGGCTTTTTTTGTTGTTTTGTTTGTTTTTTTCTAACTAATATGTAGAGAGCTTTGCACAGTGGAATCTAGGATCGAGCTATACCATTTCTCTCATGACCAACTCCATTCACTTTCTCTTCTAGCTATAATTCCAGAGTCCTCTACATGTTTCCCAGATCAGAGAAGATGGATACATCTCCAGTAAGTTGTTTATATATTTATTCATTCCTCAGCTTGTTTTACATTGTAGTATTTTAGGAGCTTTATGAGGGCTCATTAATTAAAATGGAAAAGTAAAAATGCATAAAATTTAGCATCAGAGAAATATACATAAACAAGATAAATTGGCATGTTGATATAGGCAGATTACAAGTCCTTAGAGCCGTGTAAATTGAGTGCTAATCTCTGATCTTTCTGATACCATGGCAAAAAGACATTTGTTACATGATTTTAATGGATTCTCCTGGTATATGAAGTTTGAAGCAGTGTCTTTACTGGTCACATAGATAATGTAGTGTACCGTATTTCATTACAAACCTAGACATGTAAACACTCAGCGTTCTGCAGTGGCAACAATTACCTAGTGCTAAAACACAAATCAGTTAAGTTTTTTCTGAAATAACTAAAATGGTGTGGACCCAGAAAGCTTTTGGAAGTCTTCACTTGTTTAATGCATGTATAAAACCTGGAATGTGTGGAGGATAGACTCTACTGCAGGCCCTTAAATAACTTTACATACATTCTCTCAGCTAGTCTGTATATGCAGGTTATACCACAGACTGTCCAAAGTTATATTTGTTGACACATATTTCTATTCCTCATTTACACTTCAATCCCCTTAATGTAGTCTTAGTTCAGTTCAGCAGAAGTTCACCAGTAACTTAATTTATCGTCTAATCCAAAGACTGTTTTTTAGGCTTTGCCTCACTTTAATCTTCTGCTGAATTTAAACTACTGTCTGTCTTGGAAATTCTTCTCTGTTAATTTCTAACATGTTCTTGCTGATAGTTTCTTCTCTTTATCCCGTCTATTCATCTACTTTTTTCTCCTTCTTGACATATCTCGTCCCAGTATTTCATCTTGTTCTGCGTTCGTCCCACCCTGCAGTTCTCCTTGGCTGATTTGGCCTTCTGTGGTTTGACGGTCCTTTCTCTCCAGGTTGGACCTTTTCCCAGCCTTTGGACAATAGGTTCAACTTGCTGTTGAATGCTTCTTTGTAAATGTCCAAAAGCACCTCAAATGCAACAAATCCAAAATGAAAACCACATTCTCCATTCTCCTTTTTTCTATGATATTGTTACTGACTAGTCTTGACTTAAAGAACCAAAAGGGATTTTTTTCTGAACTCTTCCCTCTCTATCAGGTCTGATCTTTTCTGGAGTCATGTGTTGCTATTTTTGTTTCTTTGTTTTTAAATTGGATTCTAATGCCTTCACACAGTGCCTGTAAAGGTGGAGGAACTATTGGTGCTTAAAAACAAGTACAGTAACTTTCTCTTTTTTATATTGGAAATGTCACTTTTGGTAAAACCTGAAAGGTCTGTTTTCTCAGTGATGAAGTTTGATCTCTCTTGAGCTGTGCTATTAGCCAGCAGGTGTGTTGCCATCCTTATGAGTCAGTGGGAGAAAGCATTCAGGAGTTGGATATATTTGAACAACAGTCAACAGACAGATACACAAAGAATAAAAACAGGGAGCACAGATTTTTAATAATTGTACCTTTTGCTTATATGTGTTTATGTCATTGGTCCTACTGTAGTTTGTAATAATTCAAGATTGTACATTTCTAGCTCGAAAAATGTCTTGTCATGTTTTTAAACTTTTTTTAAAGATTGCGTTTAATTCTTTTATTTCAGCTACTCACTTAAAAATTACTAGGGAAAAATAGATGTGTGCATCAGTCATATCTATGTACTAGAACTGTGGTTAATAGTTGCTTTAAAAAAAACTTTCAAGGGGGAGGGGAGGGAAAAAAACTTCTTAAGATAAAATATGCATAACCTAAGATTTGACGCTTTTATCCATTTCTAAGTGTACAGTTCAGTGGCAGGAAGTTACTTTAATTTGCAACCATCACCACCATTCATCTACAGAATTTTTCATCTTCCCCAAATGAAACTCTGTACTCATCAAACACTAAATCCTTCTTCCCCTCTTCCCCAGGCCCTGGCAAGCAGTATTCTACTTTCTATCTTCCTGAATTTATCTATTCTAGGAGCCTCATCTAAGTGGAATCATACAATATTTGTTCTCTTGTGACTGGCTTCTGTCACATGGCATAATGTTTTCAAGGTTCATTTATGTTGTAGCATTTGTCAAAATTTTCTTAGTTTTTAGGGATCAGTAATATTTCATTATATGTATATATCACATTTTGTTTATCCATTTATTTTTCAGTAGAACCTTAGGTCGTTTCCACCTTTTGGCTATTATGAATAATGCTGCTATGAACAAAAATGCAAATATCTATTTTAGTTCCTGCTTTCACTTTTTTTGGGTATATACCTGGGAATGGAACTGATGGATTATATGATAATTCTCTGTTTAGTTTTTTCAGGAATCTCTGTAATATCTTCCACGCACATTCCGTCATTTTACATTCCCACCAGCAATGCGTTAGGGATGCAGTTTCTCCGCATCCTTGGCAATACTTGCTATTTTCTAGTTTTTATTTTTTTTCCATAATGACCATTGTAATGAGTGTAAAGTGATATTTCATTGTGATTTTGATTTGCATTTCCCTAATGACTAGCGATTTTGAGGGTTTTTTATGTGTTTATATTTAGTTATTTGTATATCTTCTTCCTTTGTCCATTTTTTAATCTGGTTTTTTGTTTTGTCTTTGAGTTATAAGATTTTTATGTTTTATTTTTTATTTATTTATTTTTTTAAAAGGTGACTGGTAAGGGGATCTTAACCCTTGACTTGGTATTATCAGCACCATGCCCACCCAGTGAGCTAACTGGCCATCCCTATATGGGATCTGAACCCATGACCTTGGTGTTATCAGCAACACTCTCCTGAGTGAGCCATGGGCCGGCCCGTAAGATTTTTAAATATATATTGTGGATATTAATCTCTTAATATATTAAATATGTGCATTGCAAATGTTTTCTCCCACTCCATGTGTTGCCTTTTCATTCTGTTGATAGTGCTGTTTGATGCACAAAAGGTTTTAATTTTATACAGTTCAACTTATCTCTTTTTTTCTTTTGTTGTTTTTACTTTTGGTGTCATATCAAATAAGTTACTGCCAAGTTGCAAATGTTTTCTCCCACTCCATGTGTTGCCTTTTCATTCTGTTGATAGTGCTGTTTGATGCACAAAAGGTTTTAATTTTATACAGTTCAATTTATCTCTTTTTTTCTTTTGTTGTTTTTACTTTTGGTGTCATATCAAATAAGTTACTGCCAACCCCAGTATTATGCAGTTTCTTCCCTATGTTTTTTCTTAACTGAACATTTTAAATTCACAATTACAGTTTAGTATCATAACATAAAATATGAGATGATTGTTATTTATTTATTTATTTAGAAACTAATATTCAGTTTAAATTTCAGCATTCCATGTTTCCAAGTAAGATATTCTTTTTGGTCTCTAATGACCTTATTAGTATTCTGAATTGCCAGGTTCTGTTGGTTAAGCAAGTTGCTAAGGCCAGCCAACGTTCAAGGGGAATTAGTTTTCGTCTCAAAGGAGAGAGTGGAAAAGAAGTTGTGGTTGCCTTTAATCTACCAAAAATGTCATTGTTATAATATATTTTCATCAACATATATTCTAATTTCCTTTGACTTTACTTTTTTCACTCACTGATTATTTAGAAGTGTGTTATTTAATTTTTAAATCTTTGAGACTGTTCCGGGATTTCTTATTCTTGTTGATTTCTAATTTAGTTACATTGTGGTCATAAAACACATTAAAGGATTTCAGACTCGAGACATGTTTTGTCACTCAGCACATATTCTGTCTTGGTGTGTGTTCCATGTAGTTCTTTATAAATATCAATCAGGTCGAGATAGTGGCATTCATGTCCCTATTCTTACTGATGTTTTGTCTGGTTGTCCCACCTGTTACTAAAGAAGAATTTTAATTGTCTGAATGTGTAATTATGGTTTTTTTGCATTTTTAATTGTAATTTTTTGAGTTCCCCATTTAGTTCTGTTGGGGGGGGGGTTGTTTTTTGTTTTTTTATCTTTTGAGGCTTTGTTTTTAGGCACATATGTTATTTATATCTGGTATTATCCTGATGTATAATCCTTTTATTATTATGAAAGGTTTATCTTTATCTGTGGTAATACATTTTGTGTTGAAGTTTGTTTCATCTGGCAGTAAGATCTCCACTTGAGGGTGTTTTTTGGGCAGGGGAGGTGGCTCTGGCTGGTACAGGGATCCAAACACACGACCTTGGTGTTACAAGGCTGCACTCTAACCAACTGAGCTAACCAGCCAGCCCAGCCCTCCACTTGAGGTTTTTTATTATTTGTGTTAGCAAAGTATATCTTTTTCCATCCTCTTAACTTTCAGTCAGTGTCTTTGTATTTAAAGTATGTCTCTGTGAATGGCATATTGTTGAGTCTGTTTTTTATCAAGTCTGACAGTCTCTGCCTTCACTTAGGTATTCACTCTGTTTACATTAAACTATTAATATGGTTGAATTTAGGACTGCCAAGACACCAAGAGAAGCCTGTGTCTACAAATTTCAAAGATGAATTCTAACAAACATTTAGAGAAGATTTAGTATTCTTCTCAAGCTCTCCAAAAAATAACTTAGACTTATTCTACAAGGCTACGGTGGTTTAAATGTGTCCCCCAAAAGTTCACGTGTTGGAAACTTGATCCCCATTGAAAGGTGTTTAGAGGGTGGGAAATCCGATTGTGATATTTGAAAGGTTGGGCCTTTGAGAGGTGATTGAGTCTTTGAGGACTATACTCTCGTGAACGGATTAATCAATTCATGGAGTAATGAGTTATCATGGGTGTAGACTAGTGGCTTTACAAGGAGAACACATGAGGGAGCTCTTGCCATTCTTGCTATGTGATTGCCTGCGTCACCACAGAACCCTTTAGAGAGTTCCCACCCAGAAGACGACCCTCACCAGATGCACCCCTGGACCACGGACTTCCCAGCCTTCAAAACTCTATGAAATAAATTTCATTTTCTTTCAGGTATTCTGTTACAACCCTTTAGAGAGTTCCCACCCAGAAGACGACCCTCACCAGATGCATCCCTGGACCATGGACTTCCCAGCCTTCAAAACTCTATGAAATAAATTTCATTTTCTTTCAGGTATTCTGTTACAAGCAACAGAAGAAGAACTAACATAGAGGCGAATGTTGCCATGATTACAAAACCATACAAAGACATCACAAGAAAAGAAAAATTCTGACCAATGTATCTTATGAATATAGATGTAAAAATCTTCAACAAAATGCAAGCAAACAAAAATCCAGCAACATACAAAAATAATTATACTCCATGACCAAGGTGGATTCATACCAAGAATACAATGTTGGTTAACAACCAAAAATCATTTAATATATTATACCATATCAATACAATAATATTAAAAAACCACATGACCATCTCAGTAGATACACAAAATGAATTTGACAAAATTCAACATCCTTTCAGTATGAAAACATTTAACAAAGTAGGAATAGAAGGGGACATACTCAACCCACAGATAACATCATCCTTAATGGTGAAGGCCTGTATATTTATTTTCTAAGATCAGGACACAATATATAAAGTCTTTACCACACCTATTCATCTTTATACCTTAGGTGCTATCCTGGACAAGTTGGCAACAGAAATAAATAAAAGGCCTCGAGATTAGAAGGGAAGAAGTTCAATTATTTTATTCACAGATGACATAGTCTTTTATTTAGAAAAATCACAAGAATACACTAAAAATTATTAGCCTAATAAAGCGAGTTCAGGAAAGTAACAGTTACAAGATCAATATGCAAAAATCAATTGTATTTCTGTACACAAGAAATGGACAATCTAGAAGAGAAATTAAGGAAACAATCCTAGTTACAGAAGTATAATGCCAGAGTCCAGCTCCCTAAGATTCTTTGGACCTGATAGGTGGCGTGGAGTCGGTGAGGAAAAAAGAGAAAGGTGGACCACAGATGTCAACCACATGAATCTTGCTTTATTTATATGTTTTTACTTAATCTTTTTCATAATGATTTATCTTTTAATCAAAACATTTCTTATTTCATTTCTATTGAAAAAGAAAGGGCAAAATGTTCCAAAGCACTCATAGTTTGACAAAAACACCCACTCATGCATCAATAGTTCACCCCAAAGTCCGTGGCTTGTGGCCAGGAAACTATACAATAACAGCATGCTTGGCTTTAAAAAGCATCAGACTTTTAGTTTGAGCCATAATTCTTAACCTTCTTAACTTATATGTAAACTTAAATTCTAAATTTTTATTTAATCTTACTTATGTTTAACAATTTAATAATGTTTATGTTTATATCAGCTATGCTAATTCCTAACTAAAACCATATTACTTATATCATGATTCTATATAATAAAATAACAATAAATCTCTATTATTAAGTGATTCTAAATTATAAACTAATCTAAAACAAACCTGTTAATATCAAAACTTGTTTATATTCTTGTACTGTCTTACTTATTTATCTCTATTACAAAACGTTTCATATCTCTGACAACTGACTCTGGGAACAGCACAGGGAACAAGGTGAAAAGTTAAATGCCCCTTCTCAAGTTTATAAAAATACACTGCGTCATTCTTATTATTACTATGGAATGATATATTCTTGGTGAGTCAAATGAAGCAGTGGGAGTGGAGAAGGAACAAAGAAATCTGCAACTGGTTGTGATCAATTAGTTGTAAACACCATTGCACTCGGACCCACCATCTCCCCAGGGGACGTGGATAGAATTTTTAACACAAACTTCATTCCACACGTACAAGAGCATGATTACAGCTGTAGTGGATCAATGCACACATCACTAACGGAAAAGATCAACAACAAAATTAAGCCAAACCATACTGGGAACATGCATCAAAAACACCTTTAGTACTGACAATGCCCTTTAAATAAACCAATTAATTCTGATACATATTTAACACGTCCTTTGAGAAACTCCAGGGCCCTTGGAATTTCCCAAAGCCATGCCAAGCCAAAAGGTTGGGCTTTTTAATTCTGGAAAGCCTTGTCAAGCAACAAAAGGTGAACAGACAGGAAATTCCACGGAGCCGTGCCACACACGTGGGATCCCCCTGCAGCCTAGCTGAGCAAGGGGTGTCGCTCCTCAGGCTCCTATGCCGTTCCCTATAGCAAGATGGCTCTTGACAGTATAAAAAGCAAAATATTTAGGAATAACTTTAACAAAAGAAGTATGAATTTGAGCACTGAAAACTGTAACACGTGGGTAGTGTTGGAAACGTGTAGGTGTTGTATCATCATTGAGCCTCCTCTCCTTGGCTCTGAGGACTTTACCTTAACAGAAAGGAAAGGGATTGCATTCGTGGCCTTCATGTTTATTAGAGGTGGGCTCAGGGTGAGGTCTATGAATAGAAGATCAAGGCCCACAAAGAGAAGGAATGGCAATCCATATCTCAGAGGGAATAGTATCAGGCACTGATTCTCTCCACCCAAACCCTGCTAATCAGCCTGTGTTTAAAGGATCCCCAGGTACCATACAAATAGGTGTTTAAGGCAGAGGCCTGGGATCCAGGAGTCTTAGGAAAGGAGGCTGGGGATTCTAAAGTCCGAGGCAAGAGGGCACTGGGAAGAACAAGGCTGAGTTCTTCGGGTCTGCAGCATAGAGACTAAGGAGCAATTGTAGGAACAGAGAACATACAGAAATTTGAAGAAGGCAGGACATAAATTAGGAAAAGAGAAAACCCGTGATAGGTCTTGGGCAAGAGTCAAGCCTCTGATACTCCCTCCATTCACGCCCCCCCCAACTTCCCCTTGCTTTCACACCCACCCTCCCCCCCCCTAACACACACACTTAAGCCCACATCAACCTGGATGCCTGGATGACTCAAGAAGGGCATTTTTCTCTTTGAGGAGGAACAGTGTTAGTAATGGCAGCTTTGGGAAACCCCTGTGAAACTCCTTGCCTAGTTTGTGGCAGAAATCAGGGAAGGAAAAGTAAAGTTTAGGTCTATGTCACAAATAAAAGCAAATAACTGAAGGTTTGATAGATTGTGGATGGAACTTGGGAGTCTGGGCAAATAATTAGACATTGGAGTGTAAATTAGAGTAAGGATTATGGAGTGTGCCTAACCTATGACTCTGGTATTTTATTCCACTATAGTGTACACTATAGCAGTTTTTCCAACTGAGTTAATATCCATTAGTGAGTTAGACCAGACATCTTTTTAGTGGGTTTGAAGAGTTACCATATTAATTTCTCAATTGTTAACAAATTTAAGGTAAACTAGAGACTTGATTTTTCATGCTTTAGAACACATTGTAGAAAATAGATGTGTTGTATTACCACACGATTTTAAGTGAACTAAGAAACTTAAAGCTAATTGTTAATATCGACTGCTTTGCCCACCTTTTAAGTTCCCCATTTGATCACAATGTGTCAGGTTCTCCAACTATATTTAGTAAAGAAGTAGAACTTCACATTACTGTCATGTGGGTAGGGGTCAATACTGATATGTCAGATCCTGGTCTACCTGCATGCAGCAGGACTGAATCCCCCAGCAAGTAAATGAAACTTCTTTACTTGTTGCAGAGGCTTATGAGAAGTGTAGTCTAGCCCTTTAATGAAGTCACCAGTACAGGACCATGAAAAAGGAATTTCTGGGTTTCTTCTGCACATGTGCCATTTCCTCTACCACCACCACTTTTTGCCCGGAAATTCTGACCCTGCCAGCACTCCCATCGCTGTTCCACAAGCTCTGGGGTTGGGTTCTTTGTCTCTGGAGGTAAATGTGAGGGTGTAGGAAGAGTTCTGGGGTCCTTGAGGGACCCTGGGCAGCGAGACGTGTGTCACACCACTTGTGGGAGCAGAAACATTGGTAGATTTCAGGTGGATAGGACCTGACATGTAAGTGCAAGCCTTGGACCTCAGCTGGATCCAAGAGGAGGACACTAATGTCAGGATCTGCAGGTATGGGGCTGGGGAAGAGGGAACTCAGGCTATGCTTTCCATGATTATTTTATCAGAAGACTGGGTGCTGCCAGAGGCTGGGTATGTCCTTCCAGGTGTACAAAAGCTGGTTCCTGAAGCTCCAGGAACAGGGGGAGGTGGGGTCTTACAGACTGTGTGTGTGTATGGGAGGTCTGTGGTATGAGTTCCCATTATACCTCTGACACTGAGGATGTAGGCAGTGTTACTAACCTTTATGAAATTCAGCTTACCCATCTATAAGTTGTGCACGTTAACAATACTAGTGAAATGCCCCCAAATTCGTAGAGAAATAATTGTGATGAGTATGCAGACCGATTGTTACCATGTGGCGGTTGTGTCTGTGGGGTTTCTTGATTCCTCTTCGGCAAGTGAAGTTTCTAGTCTACTCCTATACTTTATAGCCTACCTAGTCCTCCTGATTGTTACCATGTGGCGGTTGTGTCTGTGGGGTTTCTTGGTTCCTCTTCGGCAAGTGAAGTTTCTAGTCTACTCCTATACTTTATAGCCTACCTAGTCCTCCTGGTTTGAGTTTACAGAATTTTATACAAGGCCTTGTTTCCAGGGGCAGTGAGTTTTAGAAGGGAGATTGGGGTACTGGATGATGGTCCAGTTTTCTTTAGAATAAAGCAGGTGTTACAAAGTTTGAAGGAGGGCACCCTGAGAATAGGATTCCCACCAGAAAGAACATCCCTATGGCCTGAACCCTTTCACTAGTGCTTCAGAGCAGAGGCAAACCCAGAAAGAGGAAGATCCTAACTTTGCATGCCCCATGCAAGTATTGATTCTACTGTGTAGAGTGAACAAGGTGTGAGTGATACGCCTCTTCTGGAAGCTATCAGTGACTGGGAGCTAGTGGGAGGTTTGGACCAATTTTCAGAAGAGAAAGATGAGGCTGAGAAGGGCCTAGAAAATATTACTTATTGGAGGGGTCTGAAGGTATGGTTTGTGGTGGAGGGGATACCCTGTCACACCTGAGAGGATTACCCTACAGTGTTCTTTAAACACATGCCCATTCTTTCAGTCTCCCCTCATTGATTGTTTCCAGAGTCTGAGCTCTATTAAACCTGGTCTATCACCAGTTTGGCATCTAGAGATATGCCAATGATTCCTCTATTCTAAGGTATTTCTGCTTTTCACTAGTGTTATCTGTTTTGCCACCATTAAAACAAGTGCTTGTTTATTTTTGAGATCATTTTTGTGAGTGAAGTCGATTTAGAATAAACATTGCTTTAAAATATCTTGTTTTAAACACGCCCCTCTTTTTACTGCAACACTTTCTGTGGATTCTGTGAATTCAGCAGATTAATAATACAAGTATTTCCCACTTACTGTCAATAATCTGATCCTAATAACCATAAATTCTATAGGAAAATAATATGAGCCTATTTAAATTATTTAAATTAAATTATTTAAATTATTTTAAGTGGGAAAATTAAACTGCATTACATTTCTGCTCCAACCCAATAAAGTGTCAGTAAAACAGTACAATGCTTGCATATAAATAACAGAATTATGTTATGATGTGGAAAACTAAAAATACAGTCTTCTAATGTGCAGACAGTTGCTTTGAGTTACATTGCTTCAACCATACTCAAGTCCATTCCATTGACATTTATTGTGCTTTTCAAACCTTTACATGTGGTTATGAAGTTTTATCTATTGCTATTTGGCATGCAGTTGAAGGCTGTCTCTCGCACTCCCCAATTTGTTAAAAACATTGAATTTCAGGTTCTTAGATGTATCAGTTGGACTTTGCTGTGTAATAAATCAACAAAAATCTATTGCCTTATGAAAAGAACCGTTTGATTTGATCATGTTTCTGTTCATCAGCATTTGGGCTAAGCTCACTTGGGAAATTATTATGCTGGTGTTGCCAGGGATCACAAATGAGGCTATAGTCACTTGATACCTTGGCGTTTGATTTGATCATGTTTCTGTTCATCAGCATTTGGGCTAAGCTCACTTGAGAAATTATTATGCTGGTGTTGCCAGGGATCACAAATGAGGCTATAGTCACTTGATACCTTGGCTGGTTGGTCACATGTCTGGTGATTTGTGCTGGGTCCTGGCTAGGCCCTGCACAGAGCAACAGGGTAGCCCAGGCTTCATCCAGATATGATCGTGTCCAAGAAAGCAAGCGCCAGTGAGGAAGTATTGTTCAAACCTATGTTTGCATTACATTTACTGATGACCAAAGCAAATTAAATGGCAAAGCCCAGGTTATTGTCAGAGGGAGGGACTATATGAAGGTGTGGATACATTGAGGCTTGTCATTTGGAATATATTATGCATGTTTTTTTCCTAGGTAATTGTGGATGAAAAACATTGGGTTGCAACATGCATACTTTCTAGGAAATTTAAGTATATAAAAGCAAGAGGTGTTTACATGGAATCTTTTGTGGTATTCTCATACTGATGGGAAAATAGTTCATATAGACCAAGTGCGTTTTTATAAAATTAAAGCTTAGGGGCCGGCCCGGTGGCGCACTGCTACAGTGCGCTGCTTGGGAGTGTGGCGGCGCTCCCGCCAAGGGTTTGGATCCCACATACAGACCGGCCACTCACTGGCTGAGCGAGGTGCGGGCGCGACACCGAGGGTTGCGATACCGTTGCCGGTCCCGGTCCAGTACGGGCGCAACACTGAGGGTTGTGATCCGTTGCCGGTCACGAAAAAAGACAAAAAGGAAAAAAAAAAAATAAAGCTTAGAGTGAAGACATAATGTTTTTTCCTTTGGCTTAAATTATTAAATTGTTTATTTAGAGAACATTCTTGCTACATCAGTAGGAAATGTATGTTTTTATTAACCCAGTAATAAATTGTGTTTAATCTCTACCAATTGATATATTTGTGGGTACTTTGTAGCCACAAATGGGGTCTTTGTAGCCCTTTCTTGCTTAAGAGACTGTTCTACCATAGGGAGGCCATTTGTTGTTGTTGTTGTTTGTCATCTTTTCCAGATGATGTGTAGAGTTTTTTGAGCAGGAGAATCCAGGACCAAGCCACGCCAGTTCTCTCATGACGAACTCCATTGGCCTTCCCTACCAGCTATGCTTCCAACGTCACTCCTCTGTACTTTCAAGCACAGCAAAAAATGAGTAAATCTTTGGTCAATTATTTATTCCTTACTTTGTTTTACAGTGTTTTTTAATGAGCTTTGTGGGGTCCATGAGTTAAAATGGAAAAGTAGAAATAAGTAAAACTAAACTTCAGGGAAATGTATGTCAATAAGATAAAATTGGCATGTAGATGTAAACATGTTGTAAAACCTTAAAGTATAAGTTGAGTACAAATTTGTCTCTGGTCTTTCTGATGTCATGGCAAGAAGGCAGACACATTTGTTACGTGATTAGAATGCAGTCTAGGAAAAGAGCATGCTAAATTCTCATGGGACATCATAACTTGCTGACACCAAAGTTTGTAACACTGTCCTCATTGGTCACATAGATTATATGTAGTAGAAAGTTTTTCACTGCCAATCTGGAAACAAACACTTTCAGCATTCAGCAGTAGAAACAGTTACCTAGTGCTAAAGCAAAATTATCAAATAATAAGATTATTCCGGAGTTGCTAAAATAGTGTGGTCCCAGGCAGATTTTGAAGGCCATACTTGATTTATGGATAAAACCTGGAACATCTGGAGGATTGAGTCGATCACAGGTCCTTACATTTCTCTCATCTCATCTATACATCCAGGTTGTGCAGTAGACTGCTCAAAGTTATGTTTTCTGGCAAATATTCTCAGTGCTTATTTACATTTTAACCCACACAATGTAGTCTTAGTTTGGTTTTTCAAAAGCTCACCAGTAACCTAAATAATTACATTTAGTGACTATTCTCTATTCTTTGCTGAATTGGAATCTTCTGCCATATTTGAAACTACTGTTCACGACCTCTTCTGGAAATTCTTCTCTGGTAGTTTCTGCAGTGGCCTCTCTGATGGCCTCTTTTCTGTTTTCCTGAGTTCTGCTTTCTTTTGCTCCTTAACATAGCTACACTAAGTACTTAATCCTGGTGCCATTCTTCTCACTCTGCAGTTCTCCTTGACTCATTCAGTCTTCTGTGGTATGCACCGCTATTTCTCCTCATCTTGCACCACTTCCCCAGACGTTAGACCATTGGTTGAACTCTTTGTTTAGGGCTTCTTTGTAGTTATCCAAAGGGCACCTCCAGCTCAACAAATCCAAAATGAAAGCCTCATCCTCCTCTCTTCCCTTACATATACTATCACTACCATCCAGCTAGTGACCCTACTCACCAAAATGGGATTTTTGTCTGTAGTCCTTCCATTCTGTCAGGTGTAATCTCATCCGGTGTCATGTTCTGTTACTTTTGTTTGTTCTTTTCATTTTATTCCAATATCTGCATGCAGTGCTGATGTAGAGGGAGGAGCTTTTGTTATGTATAAACAAACACAGTGTAGTAGATTGAATTACGTCCCCCCAAAACTCATTTAAGGTTGAATTTTGTCCCCCATGTTTTATGTATTAGAAACTTAGCCCCCACTGTGACTGTTAAAAGGGTGAATTACCTATTATGGTAATTGAAAGGTGGAGCCTTGAAGAGCTGATTGGATTGTGGGACCATGCTGTAGTGAATGGATTAAAAATGGTGGTCAGGGTGTGGTTCTGAGGGCTTTAGAAGAAGAGGAGAGTCTGTCTCTCTGCTCTCTCTGCTTCTACCATCTTGCAATGTGTGACCCCTCGGTCACTGTCATCACCACCACCAGATGAACTTTGGGCTTTCCGGCTTCAGATGTAAGCAGTAAATTTCACTTTCTTGTAAATTACCCAGTTCCATGTATTTTGTTGTAAGCAACAGAAACAGACTAATACACACAGTAACTTTGTTATATTGCAAATGTCATTCTTGGCAAAACCTGAAGGATTGTTTGCTCAGTATGAGCTTCAGTCCCTCTCAGACTATGCATTTATCCAGCATGTATGAAGACATTCTTAGGAGTCCACTGCGAGAAAGAATTTAGGAGTTAATGGGACACGTTTAAACAAGGGTCAATAAAAATATGGGGCTGGCTGGTTGCTCAGTTGGTTAGAGTGTGCTGTTATAACACCAAGGTCAAGGGTTTGGATCCCTATACCGGACAACTGCCAAAAAAAAAAAAATAATAATGGAAAGAGAAAAAAATAAATAAAAGTTAATAAGAGAATAAAAGGATATGGAAAGAATAAAAATAAGCACAGATTTTCATAATTTCTGTTCTTTGCTTATATATATTTATGTCAGTGATTTCTATCTCTAGATTTTATTAATATACAGTTGTAAGTTTGTAGTTCAAAAAGACCTGTCATGTCTCTTAAAGATTGTATATATTTAGTTCTCCTATTTCAGGTAACCGCTTAAAAATGAATAGGGAAAAATGGATATGTGCATCAGTTATAACTATGTTTATGGACTAGAACGGTAGTTAATAGTTGGTTAAGAACAAAAGGTGACAACTGAACATTTTACATTCACAATTATATTTTGAGATCTAACATAAAATATGACATGTTCTTTATTTGTTTATTTTGAACCCAACATTCAGTCTAAACCTACACACTCCATGTTTACCTGGGGTCTCTAATGACTTTTTTGGTGTTCCAGTTATCTGCTGCATAATAAAGTACCACAAAACATATGGCTTAAAATAGGATTTACTACATGTCACAATTTTGTGGGTTGAGTACACTGGACAGGGCAGTGTGGGTTGGATGCTTCATGATGTCTCTGGTCTGCTTCAGGGCAGTGTGATCTGCTACTTGATGTCTCTGGTCTCAGCTAGAAGGACACTAATGGCTGGGGTTATTGTGCAAGGTGGTTAGCCCTCTCTTTGTGCCCATGTGGGACTTCCTCACAGTCTGGCAGTCTCAGGGTAGTCAGACTTGCTAGCTTATTCTAGAGCAAGTGTCCAAGAGGCTCAGGCAGAAGCTGCAAGGTTTCTTATTATCTCTCCTCAGAAGTTCCAAAGTATCTCTTCCACCACATTCTCTTAGTTAAGCATATCACTAAGACCAGACCAATTTAAGAGGGCAGTTAGATTCCACCTCTCAGTAAGTAGAATAATAGGAATTTGTAGAAATCTTTAATGAACCACAGTTTGCCCTCTAGCCACAAATCATTTACATTTCTCCCACATGCAAATTACACTTTGCCTTTCTCTCAAGAACCCCAGAAATCTTTTCCTCTTATGGTACTGGCAGAAAGCCCAACTAAATAAGGTCTGGTGGCCTGTCATCTGCTCCTCCACATACACCCAGCACTGTGAGGAGACTGTTATGAACATGGTGGGCACTTCCCTTCATTTGGGATGTAGGAGATACCCTGCAGGGACTGGTCTAAGCTGTTAGGAATTCCCACTGTGGGCTTGCTCCCATTCTTTGATTAAGACCCCAGTCCTGGTCCCTGGGAAAATGCTTCATGCCTCTTCATTCTGCCCTCTGGACTCTTGAAATTCTGAGTTTTTCCTAAAGAGATGCCTGGGTTTGCACTTAATCAGCTTTCTCCACCTGTTTCTTGCTTTTTGGAAGTTGGGGATCCAATGGCTCATTTTTCATTTTTTTTCTCACTCAGGCCTTTTAATATAAGAAATGATTCCATTTAATTACTTCCTTAGAAAGTGTAGGCTTCCAGTATACTAAAACCACCCTCCTACACCCTTTGAGACAGGTCCTTTGTTCTCTGGCTTCCCCTTCCAAAGAAGGCTGCTTGCGAACTATGCCTTTGGAAGCTCTGCTGTGTAACTGGAACTATCTATGAGGCACACCCTAAGGCTCTTAGAATGCTGAAAATCTTTTTGATCTTTTGCCTTTTTAACTAAAGCCCTGTTTTGATCCTTTGAGCCAAGCCATTTCTTATTTTGAGAAGGTTTTGGTGGGAAAAACTGGGGATGAGAAACAGTTTTATTTCAAACCCAGCAAAATCTGACTCCTTTGTATACTCTCTAAATTCTTTTTGAAAACTGAACACCTTTCTTTAATTCATTTCTTTCCTCTCATATTGTCTTCAAAGCAGAGAGAAGAGGCCAGATAGCACTTTTCACATTCTTCCCAGAAATTTCTTTAGGCAGACCCAAGAGATGGTAAGATACCCTTTCAAGTTACCATGTTGTTACAGGCTGTAGTGTTGCTGACTACTCTTTAATACATAACCCATGTTAACACTAAAAAGAGAAAACGGGGCCTTCCGGTCAAGATGGCGGAATAGACAGTCCCCAACATCACTCTCACCCACAAATCAATAGATTTACAACTATAAAAAAGCAACAACTGCCAAGCTAGGGCTGCTGGGGCTCAGGAAGAGGAGGGGAGACCTATGGAGTGCATGAAGATGGGAGAAGCCACGATGAAAGAAAGAAAAAACCGCTCCAACCATTTCATGCTGTAGCTGCTTTAAGGCTGGAGCTGCTGAGCGCACGGAACAGGAGCTGGCAAAAGCCACAGCTGTGCCCTTTGGATGAAGTTGCATGGAGGCAGCAGGGGAGAAGAGGAACTTGGTGGACCCCAGGCCAGTAAGACCACTAATAGGGTTGCCGTGGACCCACATAGGACTGAGGAGCCACAGACAACTGAAAAAAAGGAGCCACTCAGAGGCTGGTGAGTCATGCAAGGAACCAGTGCATGGCCCATCCCATGGGAAGTTTTTGCAGCACGGGCGGTGGGGGAGACAGGCCCATCAGAGAAACACTGGGGCATGGCAAGGACAGCTGATTGGCACCCCGATCAGCAAAGGAACACTCAGAGGAGATTGTTCAGGAATATAGAATTGCATGGGGTGCAGTTTGATGAAAAGACTCAGGCCCTGATCAGAGTTTCTACACAACCCAGGTGTACCAGGTCTCTGGAGAGCCGGAAGTACCTATAAGGTCAAACATTAAAACCTGAGCTACACAAAAAGCCTTCCCTAGGGAATCGGCCACACAGCAGCAGTTTAGTTAAACCACACGGTTCAAGTACTGGTCCCCACAGGAAGTTCCCCCATTTTAAAAGTAAGCAAAGGACAAAAAATTAGTTTTGGCCCCGTCACACCACCGGTGCCTCAGGGCCCACCTGGGGACCTGAGGTATGGAGTCGGGGACCGGACTCCCCTTCCACAACCAGGCACACTGCCAGTGCCTTGGGGCCCAACTGGGGTCCTGAGGCATGGATCTGGGACCAGATCCCCCACACACAACCAGGCACACCACCAGCACCAAGGAGCATGCCCAAAACATCACTGCCATGTGGGTGGCCCACCACAGCCACCACAATAACTACAGCTGCCGCAAAAGTGGCTAGATGCCACAACTACCACACAGAGACCTCCAGCCACTGGAGTGCATTGACGGCAAGGAGAGTTACCAGCAGAGACCAAAGAAAGGAAGAGGATGTCTCACCACAAAGGCTATTCCAGAGTGACAGACGAAGCATCTGCTCTACAATAATATTGGGGGACCTAAACACACTTCTCAACATTGGACAGGTCATCTTAGGCAACAAATCAACAGAGTAATCATTGCTCTTTCAGAAGGAAAGACAAAATCTAGGGTTATCAGAGGGGCGAGGGGGGAGGGAGAGGGGCATAAGGACAGATTGAACAAGGGGCATAAAAAATAAGTATGATTTGTAACTATATATGCTAGTAATATTGATTTGATCAATAAATGTCAACGTTGAACCCCAAATATATGTAAATAAACTATTATTCAATAAAAATTAAAAAACAAACAAAAATAAATAAAAAGAGAAAACAGGTCAGAGGCAAAATAAAGCATTTAATTAGGAATAGGGATTCCAACCCAGGTAGCAATCAGAGATTGTACCACCTGAGAGTAGTAAGGGGGCTGACATTTATTGGAAATTTATTTAGATTACATAAATTGATTGTTAGATTATTGGTTAAGCAAAGAAATCTTTAATCATTAGTGAAACAGGGCATTTGTCAGTGTTCAAGGAAAAGCTATATATGGAGTGTCCTTAAAGTTTAGGTTAGTTTCTTGTATTATGCATTGTTGGGAGTGCAGATGTTTGTGAAAGAACTTGGTTCTCATATTTCTTTTGTGGATCTCAAAGTTCATTAACAGGTCAACATGGAGTGAGCAGCCTGAGATGGAGTCACTGATGTCAAGCCTGGAATATTGCTAAGCTCACATGCACATGCCTTTTCCTCAGTTTCCAATGAGATTTTTCTCACTGTTCTTCAGGCCCTCACAAGGAATCTTGATGCCTTCCTCCTTGAGGCCCAACTTCTCAGTCTCACAACCAGTGCCATGTGTCATAGCTTTCTATTACTGCAGCACCCCATTTCCAGGTACTAAATTTTGTTCTGTTTATCTATTCTGCTTGAAAATTCATACCCTGGATAATGGCAGCTTAAATCAAATCATTACCATCTCTGGTTCTGTGGGTTCTTGGCCTCCTGGCTTTTCTCACACACAGGTGCAGTAAGGTAGCAACTGGGATGGATTATCTAAAGCACAACTGGGATGGTGTCCAAGAAGACTCAGTGGTGGCTAGCAGTGGGTGCTGCTGGAGACTCCTTGGGGTCTATCAATGCGCATACTTAATCACGGCCTTTCCATGTGGTTCTCCACCCCAGTGTTCTCAGGGTAGTTGGATTTCCTACATGTTGCCTAACTTCCCTCTAAGTTAGTGTCCTAAGAGACAGTGAAGCTACATGACTTCTTGCAGCCTTGGCTCTGAAGTTTTTAAATGCCACTTTTGCTGTGTTCCATTGGCCAAACAAGCTGCTAAATTTGAGCGAAGTTCAAGGAGAATTAGATTCCACCACAGTAGAAGGAGTAGGAATGAAGTTATGTCCACCTTTAATCTGCCAGAAATGTCATTGTTACAATATGTTTGTTCAAAATATATTCCAGTTTCCTTTGTGAATACTTTGTGACTCATGGGTTATTTCAAAGTATATTATTTAATTTTCAAGTCTTTGAGGCTTTTCTGGTTAGTTTCTTGTTGTTGGTTTTTAACTTCTCTTCTAGTCAGAGAACATACTTTGTAAGATTTCAGTCTTGAGACATGTTTTATGGCTCAACATATGGTCTGTCTGAGTGAATGCTCCACATTGTACTTTATAAATATCAGTTAGGCCAAGATTTTCTCATTTAGATCGGTGTTCTTTCTAATTTATTATCTGGTGTCCCATCAGTTACTTTTTGTGGAATCTTCAGAATTTATATGTAAGATCACGTTGTCTTTGAACAGAGGTAATTTTTCTTCCTTCTTTCCAATCTGGATGCCTTTTATTTCTTTTTCTTCCCTAATTGCTCTGATTAGGACATCCAGTACTATGGTTAATAGAAGTGGCAAGAGTGGGCATCCTTATCTTGTTCCTGATCTTAGAGGAATAGTTTTAGTCTTTCACAGTTGAGTATGATGATAGCTGTGGACTTCTCATATGTGGCCTTTATTATTTTGAGGTATTTACATCTCTTCTTAGTTTGTTGAGTGTTTTTATTATCAAAAGTGTTCATCTAGCTTTGATATCAAGGTAATGCTGGCCTGATAGAATGAGTGTGGAAGTGTGTTTCTTTCTCTTCAGTTCTTTTGAATAGTTGGAAGAGGATTGGTGTTAATTATTTTTGAAATGTTATGTAGAATTCTTAAGTGAAGTCATCTGAATCTGGGATTTTCTTTGTTGGTTTGTTTTTGATTACTGGTTCAGTCTCCTTACAGTTAAAATTCTGTTCATATTTTTTACTCCTTTATAGTTCAGTATGTGCTGTGGTCTGATGTTTGTCTCCTCCAAACGTCATGTGGCAGTGTTCAGAGGTGGGACCTTTGGGAGGTGTTTGGATCATGAGGG
>NW_007730780.1:40627-50076 GCF_000696425.1 Galeopterus variegatus | reverse complement strand
TGATACCTTGTTTGTTTCTAAGAATGTATCAGTTTTATCGAGGTTATCCAATTTTGGCCCTGTAATTTCTCATATCATTCTTTTATATTCCTTTTTACTTCTGCGGCATTGGATGTAATGTCACCTCTTTCATTGATGATTTTAGTATTTGAATCTTCTTTTTTTTTCTTAGTTTTATTGACCTCTAAAAAAGCAACTTGTTGGTTATTTTTCTATTCTCTCTATTTTATCTGTACTTTAATTTTTATTATTTTCTTCCTTCTGCTTGGTTGTAACTACTTTGTTTTTCTAGTTCCTGAAAGTGTAATGTTAGGTTATTGATTTGAGATCTTTCTTTTTTTTAGTGTAGGCATCTACAGTTGTAAGTTTCCCTCTTGGTACTGCTTTCACTGTATTCCATGAGTTTTGGTATGTTGTATTTTCATTTGTCTCAAGATACTGCTTTTCTCCTAGTGCAGTGTAATTGTATTGTTTTCAATAAAGTTGATTAATGAAGCACATAAAGAATTGTAGTTCAGTATTTGTAATATTGGAAATATCTCCACATATAAATTTAAACTTAAGAAAAAATTCTAGACAACTTTATATGTATTTTGGTTCAGAAAATATGGTTCAGTGCATTGACACAGCAGGCTAGAATTAAAGATAAATGTTAAATAATAATATAAGCATGTACTGAGTCAGAAACTTGTAAAAATTATTTTTAAAAAATTTAAAAATTATATACTTTTTTCCTATGAAATTTGCTCTTTATTTTGGGACGAGGGAAGAATCACACACATCCTTCCAGCCCAGGTGGGAGCAAGGGCACTGTGATATAGGCTGAGGGGCTCTACTCTGAACCCTCACCAAAGGCAGCTGGTAGGGAGAGGAATGCAGGTTCCAGGGTCAGGAGCAAATATGGTCGATGTAGGTAGCATATCTCCCAGGGAGCCTTGGCAGTCATCAGTACATGTAGGCACCTTCTGACTGACCTGATAGGGTGATGCTTGACATTGGGGAAGAGCAATTTCTAGAGGAGAGATTCTGGGCTGTCAAGTATACTATATTGGGAGGTGGAGCTTATATAATTTTTTTTTAATTGAGGTATGATTGACATATAAAAATTGTACGTATTTAATAAATACAAGGGGTAATGTATACATGTTGATGACTTTGGGCATCAGTATACACCCATGTAACTATCACCATAAACAATGCCATAAACACAAACAGCACCTCCAGAAGTTTCCCCTCTCCCCCATTTTGTGATAAGACCATTTCACTTAAAATCTATCATCTTAACAAATAAAGTGTATCATACACATACTTAATTTCATGCAGAATGCTGTAGGATAGATATCTAGGACCTACTTGTATTGCATAATTGAAGCTATGTACCCTTTGACTAACACCCCCCCGATTCCTTTTTTTCTCAACCCCTGGTAACCACCATTCTCCTCTGTTAGATTCATGATATAAGTGGGATCATGTAGTATTTCCTCTGTCTGACTCATTTCACTTAGTGTAATGTTCTCCAGTTACTTTCATGTTGTTACAATGGCATGATTTTTCTTACTTTTTAAGGCTGAATAATATGCCTTTGCATATATATACTACGTTTTATTCATTTATCTGGTTGGTGGACAGTTAGGTTGTTTCTATGTTTTGGCCTTTGGCAATAAAGCTGCAGCGATAGGAATGAACATATGTCCCTGAGATCCTGATGCCAGTTCCTTTGATATATACATACCTACAAGTGGCATTGCTTCTAGGTAGTTCTATTTTTTAAATTTTTTGAAGAATCTCCATACTGTTTTCCATAGTGTCTATACCAATTTACTTTCCCACCAGCAGAGTACAAGGGTTCTCTAGCCAGTTCCTTTGATATATACATACCTACAAGTGGCATTGCTTCTAGGTAGTTCTATTTTTTTAAATTTTTTGAAGAATCTCCATACTGTTTTCCATAGTGTCTATACCAATTTACTTTCCCACCAGCAGAGTACAAGGGTTCTCTTTTCTCTACGCACTCGTTGACACTTGTTATTTATTGTCTTTTTGATAATGGCCATCCTAAGAGATTTGATGAGAAATCTCATTTTGGTTGTGATTTGCATTTCTGTGATGAGTGATGTGAAAGAACCTTTTCATATAGCTAACTGTTGGCTGTTTGTACATGTTATTTGGAGAAATGTCTATTCTGTTCTTTAACCCACTTTTTAATTTTTTTTTTCCAACAAAATGTAGAAGTAAATATTTTGGAGGTTAGTCCTTTATCAGATACACAGTCCACTATTTTCTCCCATTCCATAGTGTTGCCTTTCCACATTGCTGATTGTTTCCCTTGCTGTTTGTTTCTCCTTTCATTTCTGTGAATGTTCGTGTCATATGGTTAGGAGCTTTATCTTCCTGGTGAATTGACCCTTTTATCTTTATGTAATGTTCTTTTTTGTTTCTTATAGTAGGTTTTGACTTAAAGTTTGTTTTGTCTGATACTAATATAGTCACCAGTGGTCTCTTTTAGTTACTATTAGCATGGAATTTCTTTTTTTATTTTTTCACTTTCAGCCTTAGATCTGAAGTGAGTCTCTTGCAGCATATATAGTCATGCATCATTTAATGATGGGGATACGTTCTGAGAAATGCATTGTTAGGTGATTTCATTGTGTACACATCATAGAGTGTACTTACACACAACCTGGTCTATATGTTATAGCTTATTGCCCCCGGGCTACAAGCCTGGATGGCATGTTACAGTAGTGAATACTATAGGCAATTGTAACACAATGGTATTTGTGTACCTAAATATATCCAAACATAGAAAAGGTACAGTAAAAATATGGTATAAAGATAAAAAATGATACTCCTGTATAGGGTACTTATCGTAAATGAAGCTTGCAGGACTGGAAGTTGCTCTGTGTGAGTCAGTGAACTAGTGGTGAGTAAAAGTGAAGGCTTAGGACATTACTGTATGATGTACTGTAGACTTTATAAGCACTGTACACTTAGACTATATTAAATTTATAAATTGCTTTCTCCAATAATAAATTAACCTTAGCTTTCTGTAAACTAAGTTCTGTATGCTGAAGTAAAGTTTTTACTTTATAAACTTTTTGATTTTTTTAAACTTTTTGACTTGGAATAACACGTAGACTAAAACAGTTATACAAAAATATTCTTTATATCCTTGTTTTATAAGCTTTTTTCCATTTTTAAATTTTTTTAAAAAACTTTTTAATCTTCTTCATTTAAAACTAAGATACAAATACACACGTTAGCCTAGGTCCACATGGGGTCAGGATCTTCAATATTACTGTCTTCCACATCTACGTCTTGTTCCCCTAAGGTCTCCAGGGACACATGGAGCTGTCATCTGCTGTGATAACAATGCTTTCTGGAATACCTCCTGAAGAACCTGCCTGAGGCTGTTTTTCAGTTAACGTATATTTTCACAAATAGAGTAGACTCTAACAATAAAAAGTATAGTATAGTAAATATATAAACCAATATCATTCATATATTATTATTAAGTGTTGTGAACTGTACATAATTGTATGTGCTATACTTTTCTATGACTGGCAGTGCAGTAGATTTGTTTATACCAGCATCACTACAAGCACATGAATAATGTGTTGCACTATGATGTTACGATGGCTACATCACCAGGCAACAGGAATTTTTTTAGCACCCTTATGAGACCACTTACGAGACCATTGGTCCATCACTGACTGAAATGGCATTTTGTAGCTCATTACTATAGTTGGATCCTGGTTTTTTATCCAGTTAGCTAATCTATATCCTTTCAGTTGGGGGAGTTTTATTCATTTATGTATGAAGTAGTATTGGTAGGGACTGATAGGGATAACTGTTGCCATTTATGGTTTTTCTGTACATCTTGCAACTTTTGTGTCCCTCCTTTCCTCTCTAACTGCTAGTTGATTTTTTTAGTGGTGTTTTGATTCCCTTCTCATTTGCTTTTGTGTGTACTCTATAGCTATTTTCTTTGTGATTACCATGGGTATTGTATAAAATACCTTAAAAGTATAACCATTTGTTTTAAACTGAAAATTACTCAATTCAATCACGTATAAGAGCTCTGCCCCCACTTTGTTACTGATGTCCCCGATTACATCTTTATATATTGTGTATGCATTACCATAGATTTATTGGTTTTTTGTTTTCTTTTTAAAATTCTACTCACGAATTAAGAGAATTTATTAACCAAAATGACAGTAATCCACGTTTCCATATTTGTTCATACGTTAACCTTTATCTGAGAACTTTATGTTTTCGTGTGGCCTCTTGCTGCTGTCTGATGTCCTTCTTTTCAGATTGAAGGGTTGGTTACCTTTAGCATTTCTTATGGGCCAGTTTTAGGGATAACAAACTCCTGCTTTTGTTTTTGAGAAAAGTCTTGATTTTGCCTTTATTTTTGGAGGACATTTTTGCCAATATAATATTCTTGGTTGGGGTTTTTTTTTTTTTTTTTTTTTTCTTTTTTCTTTTTTCTTTTTCCTTTCAGCACTTTTAATATATCATCCTGTTACCTTCTGGCCTGCAAAGTTTCTGCTGAGATACCTGTTTGTAATCATGTAGAAGCTCCCTTATATATAGGAGTCACTTTTTTCTTGCTGTTTTCTAGGTTTTCTCTTTGTTTTTAACTTTGGACGGTTTGGTTGGTCTTAGGTGGGTCTCTTTGGGTTTAACCTAGTTGTAGCGTGTTGAGTTTCTTGAATTTGTGTGTCCATTTCATCAAATATTGGAGATTTTAAGCCATTGTTTCTTCAAATACACTCTCTTCTCTCTCTCTTTAATTCCCTCTGGAACTACCATAGTGCATCTGTTGGTCCACTTGGTGTCCCATTAGTTCTTTACACTTTCTTCAATTTTTTTCATTTTTTGGTTCAGTGCTTCTCTTACTAGATAACTTCAGATGACCTGACTTCATATTTTTTGAGTCTTTCATCTGATCAAGTCAGGTATTAAACCCCTCTTGTGTATTTTTTGATTCAGTTGTGTGGCATTTTTTAGCTCTAGAATTTTTGTTCTTTTTTATATGTTCTATTTTTTGTTGATACCCTTCTCATTTTGTGTGTTTTTTTCCTTATTTTTTTTTACTTGTCTATCTGTGTTCCCCTTTAGCTAATCAAGCATATTTAAGACAGAGATATGCATTTCTATAGAGATATTTTTTCTGGAGATTTATTTTGTTTCTTTTCTTGGTTGTATTTTCCTGTTTCTTTGTATACCTTCTGATCTTTTGTTGATACTCGGGCTTTTGGGAAAACAGCCACTTCTGTCAGGCTTTAGATTCTGGGCCCTATCAAACCTTTTCTAGGGATGCATCTCACTCATTGCAGCATTTGCCTTTGTTTTCAGCTGCCTCCAACCTAGTAACTCACCTGTATAGCTCTTCCCGTCAGCATTCTAAAGCAGGAAAAACAGAAACCAATCCCTCGAACAGCCCCAGACAACACAGATAATGGATGCTTGTTGCACTATTTTTGCATCCTGAGGAAGGAGCCAGAAATTGGGAGGTTGTCCTCCAGATTGGTGCCTTGCTACTCCATTTTTTTGGGTCCTACAACTTCTTAATGTGTTTCTAGACTTTTTTACAAAGGTATTGTTTTGGTTCATGTATTGCTGTTAACTCTTATCTTGATGTGGGTACAAAAGTCTGGAACTTCCTAGTCCACCATTTTGCTGATATTATTGCCTAATCTGTTATCTTTTTAGGTATACCTCTTTGTATTAATTTCTAATGGTTGCTGTAAGGAGTTACAATATGAATCCTTAATTTATCACAGTATTCTTAAACCTGGTATTGTACTGCTTCACACAGAATATAAGAACTTTTCAATACTGTAGTTATATTTAAGACCTTTATTCGTTGTAATGTTTTTGTTATGTGCATATATATATATATATATATATATTTACATGTCCATCTATATATGTTATGAATCCCACATGTGGTGCTATAATTTTTGCTTTAAACAAGCATGTATATTTTTGAAGTACCCTATATATATATGAGGATACTTCAAAAAGTTTGTGGAAAGATTTATATTATCTTTCAATTCTGTTTTTCCAGGAATCTTTTAAAGTATCCTCTTATATATATAGTTCTTTATATTTACCTACACATTTACCATGTCTGGGGACCCTGATATTTTTCTGTAGATCAAAGTTACTATCTGGTGTCATTTTATTTTGGTCTAGAGAATTTCCTTTAGCATTTTTGTAGTGCAGATTTACTGGTAATCAATTTTCTCTTTCTGTTTATCTGAAAATTTCTTTATTTCACGTTCAGTGGCTATAGAATCAAGAGAAGGAGGATATTTTATATCAGCACTTTAAAGATGTCATTTCCTTGTTTCTGATGAGAAGTCAGCCATCATTCATATATGATTGAACACCACAGATTCATTTCTGTTTTTTCTCTGTTGGCTTTCAACATTCTTTCTTTATCTTGGTATTTCAGCAGTTTGAGTATGGTGTGTGTACTGTACTTTTCTTTGTGTCTACCCCTGATTAGGGGTCATTGACCTTTGTGGTCTTTAAGTTGATACCTTTCATAAAATATGGGAAGATTTTAGCCATTGTCTTAAGTGATATTTTTTAGTGTTACGTTCTTTCTCCCTCTGCTCCTTCTGGAATCCCAATTACAACATAATTTAGTCAGCTTGCTATATTTTCCCGGAAGTTCCAGGTACTGTCCATTTTTTCTTCCTGTTTTTTTCTGTATTTCATAAAGATCAGAAAATATTTATGAGTATTAATCCATTGTCAAGTTGACTGAATTTTTTTTTTTCATTTCCATTCTGCTGTTAAGCCTGTCCAGTAAATGTTTTGTACCAGTTACTATTTGAATGTATTTTACAATTCTAGTATTCATATTTGGTTCTTTTTAAGGTTTTTTTTTTTTTTTTTTTTTACACTAATACAAGGGTACTTCAGAAAGGTTGTGGAAAAATAGAATTAAAAGATAGTGAGGATCTTTCCATGAACTTTTTGAAGTACCCTCATAATCTCCATCTGTATTGTGTTAATACATCATCTTTTAAGTAGTGGTCATATTTGTAAATGGCTTAATCTTGTCAGCTAATTGCAGCATTTAGGTCACTGGGGACATCAGTTTCAATTGACTTTTTCCCCCCCATGATTATAAGTCTCATTTTCCTGTTTCTTCATCTGGATGATGAGTCTGAATTGTATCTTTGATGTTGTGAATCATATCTTGCAAGTATAGAGATCCTTTTATATTACCCAGTTACAAGACAGTTGTTATATGTGGATTCAGACTCCCAACTCCATCTCACCTGCAGTGATCAGTAACTGAAGTCTCCATTCATTTCTGTCAACTTCCAGGGGCTGCTTTTTTATTTGTCCTTCTGTCATCTCCCACATATGTGTATTTTAGTAGTTAGCCAACAACTTTGGTGGGTTTTATATGTAAATCTGGGGGCTTCCATTCTTTGTCTTCCTCTCTTCTAGGAATAATCCCCCTAACTTTCTGGTTATCTTGGCAGTCTAGAATTGCACCCTTTGACATCTTGAGCTGGTAAAGCTGCAGTTTTCAACACTTTGATCTGTGCGTACATTGGAGGGTGCACAGCAGTAGAATGCCATAAACTTATAAAGCATTTTGTACTGAATTCGTTTCTGCCTGCTTTTGGTTGTTTTCCAGTACCTTGGATGGTTATGTTATGAATGTTGTTCCAATTTTATAGTTGTTTTCTTTGGAGGGTTAGTCTTGCCATGCACTTTGTCATTACCACACAAGCCTTGCTACTTTTAGGTTATTTATATTTTAAAATCTGTCTTTTCTACTTAATATGTGCTCTCTTTACCAGAGGTTCATTTTTTCTACCCTGTACTGCTGATTCATATTTATTGTGTCTTCTACTATTTTACTACCCCAAGTCAACTCTTCCTTCCATAATAGTAATTCATACAAATAGAAGTTGGCAAATTATGTCCTTTGGGCCAAATTCGTCACACTGCGTGCTTTTCTATGGCCCCAGAGTTTATTAGCTGTAATTGTTTTTATGGTTGGTTTATGCTTCATAGTATGCACCTTTAGCTTATTATACTATACATTTTGGTGGTATTATGGCATTTCATGTATAATCATTACTTCATGTANTGTCCTTTGGGCCAAATTCGTCACACTGCGTGCTTTTCTATGGCCCCAGAGTTTATTAGCTGTAATTGTTTTTATGGTTGGTTTATGCTTCATAGTATGCACCTTTAGCTTATTATACTATACATTTTGGTGGTATTATGGCATTTCATGTATAATCATTACTTCATGTATATAATACCACTTCATGTATAATTTCATGTATATTGTATTAGTCTGTTTCTGTTGCTTATAACAAAATACACAGAACTGAGTATTTTATAAGGAAACAAAATTTATTGCTTACAGTTTCTGAGGCTGGGAAGTCCAAAGTCCAGGGAACACAGCCTGTGAGGGTCTTGGTGGTGGTGACAGTGACATCAGGATATCACATCTTGAAATGGTGGAGCAGAGACAGCAAGACAAATTCTCTTCTCTCTTCTTTTAAAGCCCTCAGAATCACACACCTGATCACCATTTTTAATCCATTCACTACTGCACGGTCCTACAATCTAATCACCTCTTCAAGGCTCCACCCTTCAAACACCATAACAGGATTTTCCATCCTCCTAACAGTCACATGGGGACCAAGTTTCTAATACATAAAACTTAGGGGACACAATTCAAGCATCAGTGAGTTTTGGGGGGACACAATTCAACCCACTGCATATGCCATAAGAACCTTTAAAGAGTATACTTCCAGTTTTCTCCTCCACTTTCCTTTTCTCCTTCATCTTCCTTTTAGGAAGATAAATCTGTCTTGATTGGCCCTAGATTCTGCACCACGGTAGCTCCTCAGTCAGTTGCTCTTGGAGGCATCTGCCTGTGCCCTCTGGATTGTTCTCCCTTTTCTGTTATCCATGTTGGCCTCTCTTGATAGCCCTTCAAAGTATGCCCTCTGCAGGGGCTAGGCATTTCTTTTGACATGCTTCTTGTGTATACCCTCAAACACTGTTTTAATTTTAAACTGTCAGTACTTTTTAGATCAGTTTGATTTTTGATACTATAATTCTCTCAAAATTGTAGGTAAATTTATATCTTTTTTGTTTCTGCTATCTGTCAGTATTTTGAGACATACCTTAGACTCTAGTTCTTTGGGTTTTTTTTTTTTTCCTTTTTGTCTTTCTTACTGACTGGTAACAGGATCGCACCCCTCGGTGTTGCGCCCGCACCACGCTCAGCCAGTGAGCGGGAACCGGTCTCCACATGGGATCCAACCCCTCGGTGGGAGCGCTGCCACACTCCCAAGCGGCGCACTCTCCAGTGCGCCACCGGGCTGGCCCTAGTTCTTTGGTTTTTTAAAAAAGTTTTTAAAAATGTATAAAAAGGTGTTTGTTACCCA